>NC_133327.1:332182625-332410125 GCF_042186555.1 Aquarana catesbeiana | reverse complement strand
GAAAGTCCCAACGGCTGGCAAAATGGGATGCCACAGTCTGCCATTCCTGTGGCGTTGAAGGAAACTGGGAAATCAAACAAGAAAACCAAAATCAATTAATTTGGAAGCTAACATTGCAAGAAAATTAGACAATTAAAAACATTATTCCCCAGCATCAGTATAACATTCAATAATTTAATTGTTCTGGAATAACTAATATGGAAAGGCACACTTATCAGATTGCTCACCCCCTCTGATGGAACATTGATTACATTTTAGGGGGTTGTGAAATCCCTAAAAAAAATTACTTTTAGGACACGCAGGAATTTAGGGACTAAAAAGGCTACAAGACTGCAGTTGTCGCACTCTGCAGGTGCAGTTGCTAACCAGCTTACAGTAAATGAGGTAATGTAAAAAGGCATTCATGTTGCAAGGAGTACACAATCACATGCAAGGGCAATTAATGAAAACACTTTGAGGCTTGCATATGATTTGATGATGGAAATCAGCAGAGCTTCTGCTCATTTACTAAAGCACTGGAACAAATGCACTTGTAGAGTGCACATGCATTTTGCAAAGTGCAACATATATTTGCTTTAGACAAATCAACACCACAGAACATTCCAGCAAATTTTAACGAGGGTGGGGGTGGGGGGGTTGTGAAATCTAGATAATTGCTCATTAGCAGCACACTATTTGGAGTGAGTTTAGGGGGGGGGGGGGGGGGGTTGTGAAATCTAGATAATTGCTCATTAGCAGCACACTATTTGGAGTGAGTTTAGGTGGGGGGGGGGGGTTGTGAAATCTAGATAATTGCTCATTAGCAGCACACTATTTGGAGTGAGTTTAGGTGGTGGGGGGGGGGGGGGGGGGGGGTTGTGAAATCTAGATAATTGCTCATTAGCAGCACACTAAATACACTCAAACAAAATACATTCCAAATGAGTAGACTAGGTGGATATGTTCCCATCACTTCATGCTGGGAAGGTTATTGAAGGAAAATATACATGCATGACAAAAAATAACAGTAAAAAATTGCAGCATGTGTGAGGATAAAAAGGGGACATTCACACTATATTGCAATGATGGTAAGTAGTGTTTGAAGCAAGAAATACATCACATTATCAAAGATTACATAAAAGAACATGTGATGCTAATAAAAGAAAAATATCTTACCTTAATATAGTCCTTCTGCAGGACCTGTATGATGGCAGAACAGGTCTCTGGGATAATGATCCCCAGAGCCTGGGGGGAGATGCCTGTCGAGAACTTAAGGTCCTGCAGGCTTCTCCCTGTGGCCAAATACCGCAAGATAGCGACCAGCCTCTGCTCCGGAGTGATGGCTTGCCTCATGCAGGTATCCTGCCTGCTGATATAGGGGGTCAGCAAAGCCAACAAACGGTCAAAAACGGGGTCCGTCATCCGGAGAAAGTTCCTGAAATCCTCAGGATTATTCTCACGGATCTCACGGAGCAAAGGCATGTGACAGAACTGGTCACGCTGAAGCAACCAATTCTTGGTCCATGAACTCCTCCTCGCCCTGTTCATGGACTGGTCTTGGGCTGAAGAATAAACTACAGCACCAAGCACATACAATGCACGAGCTCTACGACGAGTACGTACAGGTAACATGGCTTCAAAACGGTCGGCTGGTCAGAACGCACTAAACAGAACGCACTGAAGAACAGCAAGGCCTGTGAAGAACGACCTGAAAATCAGGAACGAGCGGCCAATAAAACAAAGATTTCTCAATGCCAACTGACCAAACGCACTGAAAAGCAGATACAAACCTCACAAGCACAGACTGAACAACAGTTAAAACGAACTGAAAAATACGAGTCTCACAAGCGCGAATCGTCTCTCACCAAACTTCTACTAACACGAGATAAACATGAGATTAGCAGAAGGAGCCCAAAGGGTGTCGTACGGGCTATTGAACTTCCGTTTTATAGTCTCGTCGGACTTGGTGTACGTCACCGCGTACTAGGCTGTCGTACTTTTGTGTGGTCGTGTGTGTGCAAGTCCGTTCGTAAGAAAGTCTGCCGCAAGTCCGCCGAAGGTACGTCGGAAGTCTGTCGGACAGGCTGTCGGACTTTTGTAGATGAAAAGTCCGACCGTGTGTACGCGGCATAACAGGAATGTTAACATGTAAATTATAGATTAGCAATTATTTGTTTAGTTATTTAAAATATACTATTGTGTTTTTTTTTTTTTTTAGAATAGAAATCCAACATTCCGTTTACGTTTTCTGAAATCTACTGTGCATTTTAATTCCATTAGCCATAAATCTTACTTCTATGCTGATTTGATCATCTAGTGCTACAATCAAAGACTGGAACATAAAGGGCTAGAAGATAATAATAACAAGAACTTACATCACTGTAAAGCGTGCTCCGTAATGTATAAAAAACTTTCTTGATCTGTTCGATATGACACATTCTAATAGGTATTTAACTGTGAGTACACCACTTCTGCTTATTGTTCAATTTACAGACTTCTTTCTTGTTTTCTTATTTTGGAGCATTTTTTTGCTAAAATATAGTTACATTAAAATTATTTGTTTATAGGTTTTTTACTTTTTTGTCAGGTAACTACAGTATGTATTATTATTATTGTTATTATTAGACATAATCTCATGTTATTATAAATGTATTCTTATTTTTAGACACTGGGTAGAGTTTAACCCTTTTACTGCTGTTGCCGTTGTATTCCACTGACAGCATGTAAACAAACTCCCAGACACTTTTTTGATAGCTGCAGGCTACGTAGTAGAAGTGACCACTTCTACATACATAAGAATTTGCCACACACCCCCTTCCCTGACATCCATTTGCTGATATTCCCTGGGAAGTATACCCCTGGAAGCACTGAGCTCTAAACACATCTGACTCAGAGCTGTAAAACCCCAGCTGCTTTATCCAGGGAAGAAGTGCGGAGGTGACCCTAGGGATCTAATATAAACCTGATGTCTCCTTAAATGGAATGTCCTGTGATATTACATGGGGGGCTTTTCAGCTCCCTTATGATAGCAATAAATCTAAGTTAGAAAAAAAAAGAAAAATGTTTAAAATAAAGGGCTCTATACAAAACACCCCAAAAGATGTGGGGAAAAAAATTAGGGCATCAAAATGGTTACGAAAGTAAATGGGTTTGTCTGTCTAGCTTTGAATGCTTTGCTAGAATACATTTTTTGTTACATTCTTTTAATCAGGTTAGAATGAATAACAATATTTTATAATTTATTATTATTATTATTATTTTCAATGTTGTTATATTTGTAGACAGCAGTAGGAGCATAATTTCCTATGTGGTTTACTTGTCTAGCTTTTTCTGCTTTGCTGGAAAAATATTATGCTTAAAGTGGTTGTTAAGCCACTGTCACATATTTTTTTCCATAATAATTTTTATTAATATTTGCATAGAAAAGTGAATACAATAGAAGGAACACTACAGAGTATTTCTTGTAACAAAATTCTAGGTCACAGATACAGAACATAGGTATGGGATTGTCATCAAAACCAATTGGAATGCAACTTCATATGTCAAGATTAGTGTATTGTATCAATAGAACCTTCCAAGGAGGTGAGAAGGGAACAAATTTGTTCCATTAGAAGAGTAAGAGTGATGTGTAAAGAAAAAGATAGACAAGGGGAGAGAGAAAAAGAAAACCAGGAGGGAAAAGAAATACTAGAGAGAGAGGGGAGGAGGGTGAAAGAAAGGGAGGAATACAAAGAACAAGAGAGAGAGAGAAAGATGGAGAGAAAGAGAGAGGGAGAGGGGGAATTGACAAGGAAGTGGGGAGAGGGAGTGGGAGGGTGAGGAGGAAGGGAGGGGAGAGGTAAGATCTGCACACTCTCCCCCGTGTAGCTCCACCGCCCCGGCGTGGCCCCCCCTGCCTCCTGCTGCTGGGAAGGTGGCAATTATAGTTCAAGGGCTGTATGCACTATAGCGTTGTGTGAATTTGAAATGCGTCCAACAGGCCCAGGTAGCCGTAAATTTTTGAATTTGCTCTTGTGAGATATGGACTAGCTCTTCCATCTCCTCTATTTTAGAGATCCTCCGAAATCACTCGCCAATCATCAGAGCACATGTGGATCGCCAATGTACTGGGATGCACAGTCTCGCCGCATTCACCATGTGCATGGCCAATGATTTGTAGTACTCCTTTTTGGTTAGATGGATGTGGTGTAAGAGATACTGAGCAGGAGAGTAATCTAAGGAGTATGTTGTGATATGCGCAATAAGTTCATGTACCTCCTTCCAAAATGGTTGTATGGAGTCACAATCCCACCAAATGTGGAGCATGGTACCCTTCGCTTTCCCGCATCACCAGCATGCATCAGGGACAGATGGGGAAAATTTATGTAAACATGATGGGGTTCTGTACCAGTGTGTCTGAATTTTATAGAAATTTTCCTGAATGGTGACATTAACCACTTGACGACCGCCTCACGCCGATGTACGTCGGCAAAGTGGCACGGACAGGCAAAATCACGTACAGGGTACGTGATTTGCCTTCCGCGGGTGGGGGGTCCGATCGGACCCCCCCCGGTGCCCGAGGCGGTCGTCTTTTGTCCAGCGGCGATCGGTGATGAGGGGGAGACCATCCGTTCGTGGCCCCCCCCTCGCGATCGCCGCCGGCCAATGAAAACACTCCTTTGCTGCTGTATGCTAAACAGCAGCAAAGGAAGTGATGTCATCTCCCCTCGGGTCGGTATTTTCCGTTCCGGCCCGAGGAGAGAAGACATCTATGTGAGTGCACCAACACACACACACACACACAGTAGAACATGCCAGGCACACAAAACACCCCGATCCCCCCCCCGATCGCCCCCCGATCCCCCCCCCAATCACCCCCCCCCTGTCACAAACTGACACCAGCAGTTTTTTTTTTTTTTTTTTCTGATTACTGCATAGTGTCAGTTTGTGACAGTTACAGTGTTGAGACAGTGAGTATTACCCCCCTTTAGGTCTAGGGTACCCCCCTAACCCCCCCTAATAAAGTTTTAACCCCTTGATCACCCCCTGTCACCAGTGTCACTAAGCGATCATTTTTCTGATCGCTGTATTAGTGTCGCTGGTGACGCTAGTTAGTGAGGTAAATATTTAGGTTCGCCGTCAGCGTTTTATAGCGTCAGGGACCCCCATATACTACCTAATAAATGTTTTAACCCCTTGATTGCCCCCTAGTTAACCCTTTCACCACTGATCACCGCATAACCGTTACGGGTGACGCTGGTTAGTTCGTTTATTTTTTATAGTGTCAGGGCACCCGCCGTTTATTACCAAATAAAGGTTTAGCCCCCTGATCGCCCGGCGGTGATATGCGTCGCCCCAGGCAGCGTCAGATTAGCACCAGTACCGCTAACACCCACGCATGCAGCATACGCCTCCCTTAGTGGTATAGTATCTGAACGGATCAATATCTGATCCGATCAGATCTATACTAGCGTCCCCAGCAGTTTAGGGTTCCCAAAAACGCAGTGTTAGCGGGATCAGCCCAGATACCTGCTAGCACCTGCGTTTTGTGCCTCCGCCCAGCCCACCCAAGTGCAGTATCGATCGATCACTGTCACTTACAAAACACTAAACGCATAACTGCAGCGTTCGCAGAGTCAGGCCTGATCCCTGCGATCGCTAACAGTTTTTTTGGTAGTATTTTGGTGAACTGGCAAGCACCAGCCCCAAGCAGCGTCAGATTAGTGCCAGTACCGCTAACACCCACGCACGCAGCATACGCCTCCCTTAGTGGTATAGTATCTGAACGGATCAATATCTGATCCGATCAGATCTATACTAGCGTCCCCAGCAGTTTAGGGTTCCCAAAAACGCAGTGTTAGCGGAATCAGCCCAGATACCTGCTAGCACCTGCGTTTTGCCCCTCCGCCCGGCCCAGCCCAGCCCACCCAAGTGCAGTATCGATCGATCACTGACACTTACAAAACACTAAACGCATAACTGCAGCGTTCGCAGAGTCAGGCCTGATCCCTGCGATCGCTAACAGTTTTTTTGGTAGCATTTTGGTGAACTGGCAAGCACCAGCCCCAGGCGTCAGGTTAGCGCCAGTACCACTAACACCCACGCACGCAGCATACGCCTCCCTTAGTGGTATAGTATCTGAACGGATCAATATCTGATCCGATCAGATCTATACTAGCGTCCCCAGCAGTTTAGGGTTCCCAAAAACGCAGTGTTAGCGGAATCAGCCCAGATACCTGCTAGCACCTGCGTTTTGCCCCTCCGCCCGGCCCAGCCCAGCCCACCCAAGTGCAGTATCGATCGATCACTGACACTTACAAAACACTAAACGCATAACTGCAGCGTTCGCAGAGTCAGGCCTGATCCCTGCGATCGCTAACAGTTTTTTTTGTAGCGTTTTGGTGAACTGGCAAGCACCAGCCCCAGGCAGCGTCAGATTAGCGCCAGTACCGCTAACACCCACGCACGCACCGTACACCTCCCTTAGTGGTATAGTATCTGATCGCATCAATATCTGATCCGATCAGATCTATACTAGCGTCACCAGCAGTTTAGGGTTCCCAAAAACGCAGTGTTAGCGGGATCAGCCCAGATACCTGCTAGCACCTGCGTTTTGCCCCTCCGCCCGGCCCGGCCCAGCCCACCCAAGTGCAGTATCGATCGATCACTGACACTTACAAAACACTAAACGCATAACTGCAGCGTTCGCAGAGTCAGGCCTGATCCCTGCGATCGCTAACGTTTTTTGGTAGCGTTTTGGTGAACTGGCAAGCGCCAGCGGCCTAGTACACCCCGGTCGTAGTCAAACCAGCACTGCAGTAACACTTGGTGACGTGGCGAGTCCCATAAGTGCAGTTCAAGCTGGTGAGGTGGCAAGCACAAGTAGTGTCCCGCTGCCACCAAGAAGACAAACACAGGCCCATCGTGCCCATAGTGCCCTTCCTGCTGCATTCGCCAATCCTAATTGGGAACCCACCGCTTCTGCAGCGCCCGTACTTCCCCCATTCACATCCCCAACCAAATGCAGTCGGCTGCATGAGAGGCATTTTTATGTCCTCCCGAGTACCCCTACCCAACGAACCCCCCAAAAAAGATGTCGTGTCTGCAGCAAGCGCGGATATAGGCGTGACACCCGCTATTATTGTCCCTCCTGTCCTGACAATCCTGGTCTTTGCATTGGTGAATGTTTTGAACGCTACCATTCACTAGTTGAGTATTAGCGTAGGGTACAGCATTGCACAGACTAGGCACACTTTCACAGGGTCTCCCAAGATGCCATCGCATTTTGAGAGACCCGAACCTGGAACCGGTTACCGTTATAAAAGTTAGTTACAAAAAAAGTGTAAAAAAAAAAAAAAATATGAAATAAAAAAAAATAGTTGTTGTTTTATTGTTCTCTCTCTCTCTATTCTCTCTCTCTATTGTTCTGCTCTTTTTTACTGTATTCTATTCTGCAATGTTTTATTGTTATTGTTATTGTTATTGTTATTATGTTTTATCATGTTTGTTTTTCAGGTGTGTAATTATTTACACTTTACTGTGCTTTATTGTTAACCATTGTTAACCATTTTTTTGTCTTCAGGTACGCCATTCACGACTTTGAGTGGTTATACCAGAATGATGCCTGCAGGTTTAGGTATCATCTTGGTATCATTCTTTTCAGCCAGCGGTCGGCTTTCATGTAAAAGCAATCCTAGTGGCTAATTAGCCTCTAGACTGCTTTTACAAGCCGTGGGAGGGAATGCCCCCCCCCCACCGTCTTCCGTGTTTTTCTCTGGCTCTCCTGTCTCAACAGGGAACCTGAGAATGCAGCCGGTGATTCAGCCAGCTGACCATAGAGCTGATCAGAGACCAGAGTGGCTCCAAACATCTCTATGGCCTAAGAAACCGGAAGCTACGAGTATTTCATGACTTAGATTTCGCCGGATGTAAATAGCGCCATTGGGAAATTGGGGAAGCATTTTATCACACCGATCTTGGTGTGGTCAGATGCTTTGAGGGCAGAGGAGAGATCTAGGGTCTAATAGACCACAATTTTTTCAAAAAAGAGTACCTGTCACTACCTATTGCTATCATAGGGGATATTTACATTCCCCGAGATAACAATAAAAATGATTAAAAAAAAAATATGAAAGGAACAGTTTAAAAGTAAGATTAAAAAAGCAAAAAAATAATAAAGAAAAAAAAAAAAAAAAAAAAAAACACCCCTGTCGCCCCCTGCTCTCGCGCTAAGGCGAACGCAAGCGGCGGTCTGTCGTCAAACATAAACAGCAATTGCACCATGCATGTGAGGTATCACCGCGAAGGCCAGATCGAGTGCAGTAATTTTTCCAGTAGACCTCCTCTGTAAATCTAAAGTGGTAACCTGTAAAGGCTTTTGAAGGCTTTTAAACATGTATTTATTTTGTTGCCACTGCACGTTTGTGCGCAATTTTAAAGCATGTCATGTTTGGTATCCATGTACTCGGCCTAAGATCATCTTTTTTATTTCATCAAACATTTGGGCAATATAGCGTGTTTTAGTGCATTAAAATTAAAAAAAGTGTGTTTTTTCCCCAAAAAATGCGTTTGAAAAATCGCTGCGCAATTACTGTGTGAAAAAAAAAAATGAAACACCCACCATTTTAATCTGTAGGGCATTTGCTTTAAAAAAATATATAATGTTTGGGGGTTCATAGTAATTTTTTTGCAAAAAAAAAAAACTTTTTCATGTAAACAATAAGTGTCAGAAAGGGCTTTGTCTTCAAGTGGTTAGAAGAGTGGGTGATGTGTGACATAAGCTTCTAAATGTTGTGCATAAAATGCCAGGACAGTTCAAAACCCCCCCAAATGACCCCATTTTGGAAAGTAGACACCCCAAGCTATTTGCTGAGAGGCATGTCGAGTCCATGGAATATTTTATATTGCGACACAAGTTGCGGGAAAGAGACAAATTTTTTTTTTTTTTTTTTTTTTTTTGCACAAAGTTGTCACTAAATGATATATTGCTCAAACATGCCATGGAAATATGTGAAATTACACCCCAAAATACATTCTGCTGCTTCTCCTGAGTACGGGGATACCACATGTGTGAGACTTTTTGGGAGCCTAGCCGCGTACGGGACCCCGAAAACCAAGCACCGCCTTCAGGCTTTCTAAGGGCGTGAATTTTTGATTTCACTCTTCACTGCCTATCACAGTTTCGGAGGCCATGGAATGCCCAGGTGGCACAAAACCCCCCCAAATGACCCCATTTTGGAAAGTAGACACCCCAAGCTATTTGCTGAGAGGTATAGTGAGTATTTTGCAGACCTCACTTTTTGTCACAAAGTTTTGAAAATTGAAAAAAGAAAAATAAAAAATGTTTTTTCTTGTCTTTCTTCATTTTCAAAAACAAATGAGAGGTGCAAAATACTCACCATGCCTTTCAGCAAATAGCTTGGGGTGTCTACTTTCCAAAATGGGGTCATTTGGGGGGGTTTTGTGCCACCTGGGCATTCCATGGCCTCCGAAACTGTGATAGGCAGTAAAGAGTGAAATCAAAAATTTTCACCCTTAGAAATCCTGAAGGCAGTGATTGGTTTTCGGGGTCCAGTACGCGGCTAGGCTCCCAAAAAGTCCCACACATGTGGTATCCCCATACTCAGGAGAAGCAGCTAAATGTATTTTGGGGTGCAATTCCACATATGCCCATGGCCTGTGTGAGCAATATATCATTTAGTGACAACTTTATGAAAAAAAAAAAAAAAAAAAAAAAAAAGTGTCACTTTCCCGCAACTTGTGTCAAAATATAAAATATTCCATGGACTCAATATGCCTCTCAGCAAATAGCTTGGGGTGTCTACTTTCCAAAATGGGGTCATTTTGGGGGGTTTTGTGCCACCTGGGCATTCCATGGCCTCCGAAACTGTGATAGGCAGTGAAGAGTGAAAGCAAAAATTTACACCCTTAGAAATCCTGAAGGCGGTGATTGGTTTTCGGGGCCCCGTACGCGGCTAGGCTCCCAAAAAGTCCCACACATGTGGTATCCCCATACTCAGGAGAAGCAGCTAAATGTATTTTGGGGTGCAATTCCACATAGGCCCATGGCCTGTGTGAGCAATATATCATTTAGTGACGACTTTTTGTAAATATTTTTTTTTTTTTTTTTTTTGTCATTTTTCAATCACTTGGGACAAAAAAAAAAAATATTCAATGGGTTCAACATGCCTCTCAGCAATTTCCTTGGGGTGTCTACTTTCCAAAATGGGGTCATTTGGGGGGGTTTTGTACTGCCCTGCCATTTTAGCACCTCAAGAAATGACATAGGCAGTCATAAACTAAAAGCTGTGTAAATTCCAGAAAATGTACCCTAGTTTGTAGACGCTATAACTTTTGCGCAAACCAATAAATATACGCTTATTGACATTTTTTTTACCAAAGACATGTGGCCGAATACATTTTGGCCTAAATGTATGACTAAAATTTAGTTTATTGGATTTTTTTTATAACAAAAAGTAGAAAATATCATTTTTTTTCAAAATTTTCGGTCTTTTTCCGTTTATAGCCCAAAAATAAAAACCGCAGAGGTGATCAAATACCATCAAAAGAAAGCTCTATTTGTGGGAAGAAAAGGACGCAAATTTCGTTTGGGTACAGCATTGCATGACCGCGCAATTAGCAGTTAAAGCGACACAGTGCCAAATTGGAAAAAGACCTCTGGTCCTTAGGCAGCATAATGGTCCGGGGCTCAAGTGGTTAAGGGAGCCCTTGTGTACGTATTAGTTAATGCGAGTCCAATCCTCCTCTGCAAGAGACATCTGTAAATCAGATTCCTTTGTGTGCTGAGTCTAAAGCGCAGGAGGTGTCATCTATGAGTATATTATATATATAGGAGATTAGATGTCTCTGCGGGGGAGCAATTAAAGTAATTTAAAAGTTCGACAATACACATAAAAGTTCATTGATAAAAACGGCATGGGAATTCCCCACAGGGGAACCCCCGAACCAAAATTTAAAAAAAAAATGACGTGGGGGTCCCCCTAAATTCCATACCAGGCCCTTTAGGTCTGGTATGGATATTAAGGGGAACCCTGGCCATTCAGGTCTGGTATGGATTTTAAGGGGAACCCCGTGCCAAAATTTTTTAAAAAATGGCGTGGGGTCCCCCAAAAATCCATACCAGACCCTTATCCAAGCACGCAACCTGGCAGGCCACAGGAAAAGGGGGACGGTGAGAGAGCGCCCCCCCTCCTGAACCGTACCAGGCCACATGCACTCAACATTGGGAGAGTGCTTTGGGGTAGCCCCCCAAAACACCTTGTCCCCATGTTGATGGGGACAAGGGCCTCATTCTCACAACCCTTGCCCGGTGGTTGTGGGGTCTGCGGGTGGGGGGCTTTTCAGAATCTGGAAGCCTCCTTTAACAAGGGGACCCCAGATCCCCCCCTGTGTGAAATGGTACCTACCATTTCACAAAAAAACTGTCAAAAATGTTAAAAATGACAAGAGACAGTTTTTGACAATTCCTTTATTTAAATGCTTCTTCTTTCTTCTATCTTCTATCTTCTATCTTCCTTCGGTTTCTTCCTCCATCTTCTTCTTCTTCTGGTTCTTCCTCCGGTGTTCTTGTCCGGCATCTTCCTCCATGGCGTCTTCTTCCCTTCTTCTCCTCGGGCTGCTCCGCATACATGATGGCATGATGGGAGGCTCCCACTGTATGACGCTTCTCCTCTTCTGATGGTTCTTAAATAACGGGGGGCGGGGCCATCCGGTGACCCCGCCCCCTCTGATGCACAGGGTCTTGACAAGGACTTCCCTGTGGCATTCCCCGTGACATCAGTGGGGGCGGGGTCACCCATTATGTAACCCCGCCCCTTCTGACGTCATGGGGAATGCCACAGGGAAGTCCCCGTCAAGTCCCCGTGCGTCAGAGGGGGGCAGGGTCACCGGGTGGCCCCACCCCTTATTATTTAAGAACCGTCAGAATAGGAGAAGCGTCACACAGTGGGAGCCTCCCATCATGCCATCATGCATGCGGAGCGGCCCGAGGAGAAGAAGGGAAGAAGACACCGTGGAGGAAGATGCTGGACAAGAACACCGGAGGAAGAACCAGAAGAACCAGAAGAAGAAGATGGAGGAAGAAACCGAAGGAAGATAGACAATAGAAGAAATAAGATAGAAGATAGAAAAAAAAAGAAGCATTTAAATAAAGGAATTGTCGAAAACTGTCTCTTGTCATTTTTAACAGTTTTTTTGTGAAATGGTAGGGGTACTTTTGTACCCCCTTACCATTTCACACAGGGGGGAGGGCCGGGATCTGGGGGTCCCCTTGTTAAAGGGGGCTTCCATATTCCGATAAGCCCCCCGCCCGCAGACCCCCACAACCACCGGGCAAGGGTTGTGGGGATGAGGCCCTTGTCCCCATCAACATGAGGACAAGGTGTTTTGGGGGGATACCCCAAAGCACCCTCCCAAGGTTGAGGGCATGTGGCCTGGTACGGTTCAGGAGGGGGGGCGCTCTCTCGTTTCCCCTCTTTACCTGCGGCCTGCCAGGTTGCGTGCTCGGATAAGGGTCTGGTATGGATTTTTGGGGGGACCCCATGCCATTTTTTCTTAAATTTTGGCGCAGGGTTCCCCTTAATATCCATACCAGACCTGAAGGGCCTGGTACATAATTTAGGGGGACCCCCACGTCATTTTTTTTTTAATTTTGGTTCGGGGTTCCCCTGTGAGGAATTCCCATGCCGTTTTTATCAATGAACTTTTATGTGTATTGTCAGACCGGCAATTCATTAATAGCCGCGAGTAGTTTTAAATGACTTTTTTTCCTTTGAAATGTCACTTTGCTGTCAGACTGTTCTAAACACGGGAAACATGTGCCCCTTTACAGGCATACTATAGACACCCCCCAGGTACGAAATTTAAAGGAATATTACACTTTTATTGTTTCACTTTAAGCATTATTAAAATCACTGCTCCCGAAAAAACGGCCGTTTTTAAAACTTTTTTTGCATTGATCCATGTCCCCTGGGGCAGGACCCAGGTCCCCAAACACTTTTTATGACAATACCATACATATAAGCCTTTAAAATTAGCACTTTTGATTTTTCCCATAGACTTTTAAAGGGTGTTCGAATTTGCCGCAAACACCCCAAATTGTTTGCTGTTCGGTGAACTGGCGAACAGCCGATGTTCGAGTCGAACATGAGTTCGACTCGAAGCTCATCCCTAGTGGCTGGATAGGAAATATTTGTGAAGGTCCGGTAGCCCGATACCCCCTCTAAGTTTTGGACGCGTAAGACGAGTGTACTTAATACGGGGAGGAGAATCTTTCCATAGAAACAGTGTGCACGCCTTTCTATATGCAACAAAGAAAGAAGCTGGTAGGTTGATTGGGACGCATTGAATAATATATAAAAACCGCGGCAGGGTTATCATTTTTAAGAGGGCAGAACGACCAAACCAAGAAACAATAAGGTTTCCCCATTCTTTTAAATTGTGTTGGGCTTTTTTCAGAGCATTACAAAAGTTTGAGTTGTACAGGTCAGCTAATTTTGCTGTAATTTGAATGCCTAGATAAGTTATGGCCTGCTGGCTCCACTGAAAAGGGAAAGAGTTCTGGCATCTTTCCACCTCCTGTTTTGCAAGGGTAATATTTAGGGCATGGAATTTCACGTAGTTGATCTTTAGGTGCGACAGGGTCCCAAAGTGTTCTATGTCATTTAGCAAGTTAGGTATAGAAGTAATTTGGGAGGTCAAGGAGAGCAAGATATCATCTGCGAAAGCAGCGACCTTATATTCCCTATGCTGCACTGTAAGGCCTTTAATATTAGAGTTATCTCTTAGTCTATTGAGGAAAGGTTCCAATACAAGTACAAATATCAGGGGGGACAAGGGACAACCCTGGCGAGTACCATTGCATATGGGGAAGGCGTCCGACAGGTGGCCGTTGACTCTTACAGCTGCACTCGGAGAGGAGTACAATGCTGAGATATGGGCCAACATGCGCGGATGAAGACCAATCGTCTTAAGTACCTCACGCATGTAGTCCCAGGCCACCCTGTCGAACGCCTTCTCAGCATCTAGTGATAAAAAAAACACCTCGGTTTTCGAGGTAGTGAGCCAATGGTGGAGGTTTAATGCCCTGATGGTGTTGTCCCTGGCCTCTCGTCCCGGGACAAAACCAACTTGATCTAAAGAGATAAGGCTCGGTAGGAGTGGGGATAGCCTATTAGCTAAAAGTTTAGCATAAAGCTTGATATCCACGTTAAGAAGAGAAATAGGTCTGTAATTCTGCGTGGCATCCTTACCCTCTTTAGGTATGACTGTAATGTGGGCCTCTAGCATACAACTAACTGATACTGTGGGATTGGCCAAAGTATTGAAGGTGGCTATCAGTTTTGGGGACAGGACCTTGAAAAAACATTTACAATATTGCAGTGTGAACCTGTCTGAGCCTGGGCTCTTCCCTCTAGTTCCTCTACTGAGAGGGGTTGTTCTATTTCCTCAGCCTGCACCTGTGAGAGCGATTTCGGGTAATATTGAGTTAGAAAGTTCCTAATAGCTTCTGACCTCCTTCCCGCCTGGTCTAGGTTCTGAGTGGTAGATTTTAAACTATATACGTTTTTATAGTAGCGTTCAAAACATTTTGCAATATCCTCATTTCTACAAAGTAATGTGCCTTGTTGAGTCTGAATCTGATGGATTGTGTTAGAGTGTCTGGAAGCACATACTGCTCGAGCCAGCATCCTTCCGCATTTATTGCCTTGATCATAAAAAACTCTCTGATGCAGGACATACCGACGCCTCGTGCGCTTCCCCAGTTCTTCCAGTAGCAGTGAGCGGAAATGTAACAACTTATGTAAGGTCTGTTGTGAGTGGGATTGTTTGTGTGAAGCCTCTAAGCGTCTGATGTTAGCGATTAGTTTTGCAATAGTGTCCTGAAGGTTTCGTTTGACTTTCGCTGCCTAGGCCATCAGTTCCCCCCGAATGACACACTTATGCGCTTCCCATAAGATAGTGGGGGATATGTCCGGGGTGGCGTTTTCCATAAAGTATGTGCTAATTTGTGATTCTAAGTGTGAGGTAAATTCAGCATCTTTCAGCAGAGCGGAGTTTAGTCGCCAAATTTTTGTTTTTGGGGTCGAGTCCGGAAATGTCAGGGTGACTGAAATGAGGTGATGGTCGGATAGGTACATGGGGTCACTTGTGGCGTGTGTAAGGTAAGTCAGGTTGGGTTGAGAGAGGAAAAAATAGTCTAATCGTGAATATTTCTGAAATGGGATGGAGTAAAAAGTATAATCCTTAACGGAGGGAAATAGCGTGCGCCATGTATCATGCAACGCCAGACCCTGGAGTTGTAATTTGATTTGTTGAAGGGCTCGGTAGGGCATTGTGGAGGTGCCCGAAGAGGTATCAATGTCTGGGTTGAGTGGTACATTGAAGTCTCCTCCCATAAGAACTAAATCCTCCTTGAAGGAAAGTAAGAGATCACTAATTCTCCTGAAAAAAGAAACCTGGTGTTCATTTGGGGCGTAGATATTTGCCTAAGAGCAAGAACTTTTACTTATCTCAGTTGGAAAGCACCTGTCCACACCGAGGAGGCTGAGCCAAAGAGGGGAGGGAGGACAGAGGGGTAAAAAGTGTTAGACAGCAGAAATGAAAAGGGAAGGGACCCAAAGAGAGAGAGTAGGAGAAGAAAAAGAAGGGTTTGTGAATAGAAGCAGGTATAGAAGAGAAAAAGTACCAGAGGTGGAAATGGAGGCACCAGTCCACCTAAGAGAAAGTAAGCTGGGTGGTCAGCAGACTAAATAATAGAGCTGCTGCAGGGGGGTTAATGGGAATGTCTAAGATCCTATGCTGCTGCTGCATGGAGAATTTAGGCGACAGTAGTTCAATGGGGACTATTGCAAGTGAAAAATGGGCAAGTTAACTTATGATAAAAGAAATCAACATTTTCCTAAGATGGTGTATCTTGGCTACCCGCCCGTAAGTGTCATACAAATGCTAGCAAAAATATTGTGACTTATAACCTTATTTGTAAATATCTTAGTCCCAATAGCATATGAACATATTAACATAATAATAGCCCAAACCATAGGTCCCATTAAGGGAAAGCCTACATATTTTTAGAGAAAAATATTGTGTTATTAGAGGTCAAACACAGTAAATAGAGTACAGGATAACACCTTTAAATTTACAAGTGTCAAGGGAGGCAATTGAGGAAGAGATAAAAATGAAAATTAAAACTAGAACTGTAAGAAAAAAAAATACAAAAATATAATTATAATATGCTTACATTTAGAGGGGGGGAAGGATGTGTGAGAGGTATATAGGTTTCATTGGTAACATGGATAGGTCATCCGCTGGGAGTCTGCAAGGGGTTCAGGGTTCTATAGTATGAGGGAGCAAAACCATAAGTGTTACTCCTCAGCTTACTCCTTACGTTCCTAAAGTGGGGGTCGGGACAAAAAGCAGGGTGATGGAAGTTGTGTTGTAAAGCCTTGTATTATGATTAAAGTCCAGGAGCAGCATAACCTTTACTCACTCCAACATCAGACAGTCACCCAGGGCGGGCTGCTTTGCAAAGGTGGGTAAGAGCTTGTTGCCAAGTCAGGCAGGTCACAATGATAATAACAGCTAAAATAAGTGAGATAACCAAATACATAAACTTCGTGGGTATGCACTCACAGGCAGGTAGGAGCAAAAGATCTGAAGATGTCTCAAGCCTCCAGACGGTCCCTGCGAGGGGTTGCAGGGAGTCCCGAAGCTTGCTGATCCAGGTCTCGATGAGATGCATGGGCTCCGGGTGAAGATGGGCCTGATCTCCGGCATCTTGAGCGGTGTCTCTGCGCTTTGGGCGAGGGGTTGTGTGATACCAGTTGCCACGGCTCTGACGGGAAGTGAAAAGCACACCAGTCCGGAAGTTCCGTTAAGGGTAGATCAAGTTGTTCACAGAAGGCTGGCAAGTCTTCTGGTGACCTCAGGAGAGCAGTGCGGCCTCTAGCGGTGGCCGAGAGACAGAACGGAAATTTCCAACGGTACTGTATGTTTTGCGCTCTCAGTTAATCCAGCAGGGGATGTAAGGCTCGCCTGTTTTGTAGTGTAGTAGGGGAAAGGTCTTGAAAGAGCTTGATCTCGGTGCCGTTGTGTAGTATATGGCCCCTTTCCCTGGCTTTTCTTAGAATTTCTTCTTTGAGTGGAAAGTTCACTATACAACATATCACATCCCTCGGGGTGGTGGCCTAAGGGCTCGATGCAGCCTCTCCATCTCTATAGGATAATCTGCCGGTCGATCTAGTAGCTCATTAAAGATGGTGCATATAGCTTGTGGCAGGGAACCAGCTTCTAGCCCCTCGGGTACCCCCTGACTCTGACGTTGTGTCTGCGACCCCGGTTATTGAGGTCTTCGACTTGACGGTGGAGGTCAAACAGGTATGATAGTTGAGCATCATAGATGTGTTGGACTTGCCTTATAGCAGCCGTATGGAGCTACGTGGTTTGCTCCACTTCCGATAGGCGAGCTGCTACCGCCTGAATGTCCATCTTAAGATCCAAAATTGCAGCCTTCAGGGTGCTGGTAATGTTGCTTGTGATATCGGAAGCAACATGTTGCAGATCCGATAGGCTCGCCGCTGGGCTAGAACATTGATCATATGCATCTCCCCGCTCTGGCTGGGAATCCGAGCCGTGGTTTGGGGAGTAGGGCCCTGAGGCCTGCGGAGTCTGTGAGGCCTCGTGGTCATCGGATCGGAGCGAGCGAAATATCTCTGGGATGTTGCGGCTGAGTTGCGTTCCCGCCTCCCTTGGTGTCTGGGATATCGAGGCACTCCTGTTCAACTTGCCCATGGTGGGAAGGAGCAGCGGTTCCCCGATAAAGCGAATTGTAATCCTCGGCTGGCAGGAGCTCTGTGTTTAAGCAGTCATTCTGGGATCCAGCCAAACCACGCCCCCCACTGTCACATATTTATATAATCCTGTGTTTTTTCTAATCCTGTGTGCCCCAGTGTCTGTGCTTTATTAAAAAAATTCCATCTATACCTGATTTCAGAGTGTCGCTCAGTGCGCACGTGATCGGCCAGCTCTCCCCTCTCCCAATCTGACAGCTAGAGCGGGCGGGGATGAAAATCCCCCGCTGACATCAGTTGGGAGGAGGAGAGGTGGAGAGAGCCAGCCTGTCATGTGAGCGCTCTGAAATCAGGTACAGTGTAGACTGCATTTTTTTTTAATAAAGCACAGAGAATGGGGCACACAGGATTAGGAAACACACAGGATTATATAAAGCATTAAAAATTATTTCAGAAGCAGGAGGGGAAAGGACGGGCATTGTCATGAGCTGACAGGCAGGGAGGGGAGGGGGGAGAGAATGGGAGAGGGGACAGAGGAGAGCTGCAGATGACGGAGGCACATAAACTGACCAGGGTGTCAGGGCTCAGCAGCCATGATAAACCATGGTCAGTTTACAGGGGGGGCAGAAACAGGCAGGATCAGCCAGGTATTTCAGGTGTTACAAGGGGCCAAATTACACAGCACAAGAACTGTGCTGTATAACATGCTTTAAAGGAGCAGGATCTTTTTTCTTCTTTTTTAGGGTAACAAACATTTTAAGTGCTTGAAAATACAGAATACAGTTCTGAAACTGCAAGGGATTTCTATCGTAACCCTTATGCCACACAAGTATCTCAGAATATATTTCTGATCTCTGCAGATTGTCAGTGTACTGCAATTTTTGGCAGCAGTTTGTAAACTGTACTAAGGGACAAGTTTGTTTGTGGGATAAGAGGTGAAGATTCAAAGACTACCTCTATAGAATTGCATTTCAATAGCAGCTCAAGGGGAAGCATTGGCTTACAAGACTGCATCTATGAGTAGAAATCCAGCAATTCCACAGTAGTTTGGATTCCAAGTGAATCTGGGAATCTGCACATTGCAAACATTTTGTACCTCCTGAAAAAAGGCATGCACATTTGTCCAACCTGCATAAAAACATATGAATTAAGAATTTCCTAAATTACATGATTTTCTGGAGATCAGGCAAATCTACTTGCAAATAATAAAGACAACAAAAAAGTGATAAACTGGTAATTCTCCTTATTTGATCATTTATAAAATCGTATTGTAATATCATAAACTGGAATAAAACCCTTATTTTAGAGTTCATTTTACAAATATGATAGCTTTGATGAAATTATGCTTGTTGTATGAAGAAGTTTATCGCTTATTAAAATATGGCACAGTAGAAAGGATAGTGCATCTAACAATGGCCTTATCCTCATGTCCAGTGTCACCAGCTTGGAAAAACTACTGGCTTTGTATCTGCTCCTATTCCAGCTCATAAAATCAGCACCCTTCCATGAGTATAGGGCCTGTGCTAAACCACAGTGGCAGGTACCTGACAGCCATTAATTTGCCCCAAAAAAATTCCTGCCCTCCAACAGTTGTATGTATTAATGTGTCTGCATCTCTAGACCAAACTGTCAGTGGCAGGGTACTTAAGACCATGGACACCTGATCCAATAAGCATAGGCAGGGATGCAACATATCCTTCATGGCATGCTGGGTCAATCTTCTGGTGGCTGACAAGGGTGCAGGATGGGGCATACCACTGGAGCTATTGGTGCTGCTATATCTCTTGTTCAATGGTTACAGGGCAGTAACCTGTACCTCCTCCTCACAAGCCTCATTCTCTGACTCGTCAGAAACAGCATTCACCCCCAAATGCCCCAGAGTATATGGATTGGCACAGGAGAAATGCTTAGATTAATGATCATGGTTGCAGCGCTTTCCAGGCTCCTGTTTTAAAAAATAATAATTGTGCATTTTTTACCTGCAAAAATACATGTATTTATTATTTTTCAGCTAAAGGTGAACTTAGTCTTTCACGTATACAGTAACTAAAGGTATAACATATTTTTTTTAGTTTTGGATGGAATGCAGAGTGATTAGAATGCAGTACAGGTACAGTAGTAAGGATAGTGCACCCAACATTGGCCTCCTCCTAATGGCTAATGTCTTATCACCAGCTGCTTAAAACTGCTGGCTTTGGATCTGCTCCTGTTCCAGGTAAAAAAAATCAGCCCTCTCCAATAAATATATGGCCTGTGCTTTACCACAATGTCAGGTACCTGACCACCATTATTTTGCTCGGAAAGCCAACCGTGCCCTCCAATAGCTAACTGTACTTTAAAAAAAATGTTTTCCCTCTTTTATACTACACTAAGCAACTCCCATAAATTCATTAAATTGGATATGATTTTAAAGTGAGAACATGACTTGGGCCTAACATTCACGGATTCCTCCTGGCGAGCAGCAATCAGAGCAACCTATAAATCCATGTAGTGTACTGATTCCTGAGAGCTGTTTCAAAAACTTCTACACTGGTGTTATATTACTTCCTTTAAACTCTCAAAGATGCATCCAGGCACTTCAGTAGAATGTTGGCAAAATTGCAGGAAAGACAAGCTCCCTAATACAGGGGTCCCCAACCCCCAGGCCGTGGACTGGTACTGTTTCACAGCCTGTTTGACTGCGCAATTGTCATTCAAAGTGCGACAGCACTGAAAGCTGAAAATTGTCCTGGGCGGGGGGGGGGGTTTACAACCTCTTTAAAGTGTAAAACAACAACCAGTATTTTGTTTCCCTATAACATTTATAGTCCAGATGTTTAATATCTGTTTTGTAAATCTCCTGTTCTCAATGCTTCTATCCAGCATGCTAACTAATTGAATGCCTTCAACTATAAGACTTTAGCAATTTTTCTCTTCTTCGTTTGATCTCTTCTGTACATTTTTGTCATGTTCAGCCTCTTTAAACTTCAAATAAAATTGTTGGAACCAAAAAGCAAACTAATAACCGATAAGCTAAATTTTTTAAGCTAAATTTTGGGGGGTTTTGGATAGGCTTTAATGGACTCATATTCAAAGTTTTTAAAAATAGAAAAAAAAATCCTATGCAGTCAATGCCAAATGCATGTCAGTGTTTTTTTTTCAGATTTAAATATTATTGCAGTCAGTGCCAGCCTATCTCACACCCTCAGTTTCACAAATTTACCCATTTAAAGCACAGGGCTTCTATAGCAATAGAATAAAGAGGCAGTGTTGTTTATTGGAATATTTTATTTTAGAACATTCAGGTAAAAAATTCTAAAGTTGAATCCAGGTGGTAATGAGAAAAATATCAGTAATATCTTTTTCCTCCCCTCTATGCAATTCCAGTAGCCATACTAAATGGGTCTATTGCTGAGCTAATAAATATCTAAAAACAATAAATTAAAAATACATACAGTGCCTTGAAAAAGTATTCATATCCCTTGAAATTGTCAACATTTTGTCATGTTACAACCAAAAACGTAAATGTATTTTATTGGGATTTTATGTGATAGACCAACACACAGTGGCATATAATTGTGAAGTGGAAGGAAAATGATCAATGGTTTTCAATTTTTTTTACAAATAAATATCTGAAAAGTGTGGCGTGCATTTGTATTCAGCCCCCTTTACTCTGATACCCCTAACTAAAATCTAGTGGAACCAATTGCCTTCAGAAGTTACCTAATTAGTCAATAGAGTCCACCTGTGTGTAATTAAATCTCAGTATAAATACAGCTGTTCTTTGAAGCCCTCAGAGGTTTGTTAGAGGACCTTAGTGAACAAACAGCATCATGAAGGCCAAGGAACACACCAGACAGGTCAGGAATAAAGTTGTGGAGAAGTTTAAAGCAGGGTTAGGTTATAAACGAAATCCCAAGCTTTGAACATCTCACGGAGCACTGTTCAATCCATTATCCGAAAATGAAAAGAGTATGGAACAACTGCAAACCTACCTAGACATGGGCGTCCACCTAAACTGACAGGCCGGGCAAGGAGAGCATTAATCAGAGAGGCAGCCAAGAGGCCCATGATAACTCTGGAGGAGCTGCAGAGATCCACAACTCAGGTGGAAAAACCTGTGCACAGGACAACTATCAATCGTGCACTCCACACATCTGGCATTTATGGAAGAGTGGCAAGAAGAAAGCCATTGTTGAAAGAAAGCAATAAGAAGTCCCGTTTGCAGTTTGCGGGAAGCCATGTGGGGGACACAGCAAACATGTGAAAGTGTCACGTTCCCATGTACCTTGTGGATAAGCTTGGTAATGCAGAGGAAGGCCTCCCTTATGTATCTGACTCGCGGCCCCTGATAGAGCAGACAGGGGAACTGAGAGTGCAGAATGGTATGAGTGCCTGGCAGGTTTGTTGTCAGAGGAGCTGCTCCGGAATTTATGATACCACAGGAATGAAGACCAGTCAGAACAGCAGGCACTTGTGGAGCTGAATCAGTGGATATCAGGATATCACACACCTGGATGCTAGCGGCAGCGCTCAGCGGGTCAGCCCTGAGGGATGTGGAGCACAGATATGCACAGACACATGTGGGTTTGAGAAGCCAGGGCAGGAGCAGAAGCCAAGACAGGTTGGAATACAGACCAGGTCGGCAACAGGCGGTCAGCATGGTAACAAGAGGAGCAGGCAGGATCAAAGTCAAGGTCTGGTACAGGCAGAAGGCAAGCCAGGTCAAACACTGAAACAGATCTCTGAGCAGGTTACAGGTAGCAGGGGTCACGGGAAAGCTGCAGATCAGACGGCACTGGCTCTGTTTACAAGCCCTGTTTAAATAGTTCATCTGACGCTAAGACTCGCGAGCGGGCACGTGCACCGGTGCTCGCAAACATGCACCAGCAGCAGGATTCCTTCTACAGAGCATTTCCTGACAGAAAGAAGGTGCTCTGATCAGATGAGACCAAAAATGACCGTTTTGTCCTAAAAGCAAAGTGTTATATGTGGTAGAAAACTAACACTGCACATCACCCTGAATACACCATCCACACTGTGAAACATGGTGGTGGCAGAATCATGTTGTAGGGATGCTTTTCTGCAGCAGGGACAGGGAAGCTGGTCAGAGTTGATGGGAAGATGGATGGAGCCAAATACAGGGCAATCTTAGAAGAAAACCTGTTAAACTCTGCAAAAGAGACTGGGGTGAATACAAATGCACGCCACACTTTTCAGATATTTATTTGTAAAAAATTTGTAAAACATTTTGAAAACCATTTATCGTTTTCCTTCTACTTCACATTTATGTTCCACTTTGTGCTGGTCCATCACATAAAATCCCAGTAAAATACATTTACAGTTTTGGTTGTAATATGAAAAAATTTGGAATATTTCAAGGGGTATGAATACTTTTTCAAGGCACTTTATATACATACAGACTTTATTTATAAATGCATATTTATAAGTGCTTTCTTTTTTATTTTATATTATTAATAAAGTGTTTTAAATAATGTAGGTATAGCACTAACTCCCTAAGTAGCTGCTGGATTGTTGGCTCCTACTGCCATTGCCAGTGTTGACCCGCCAACTCACTGACACAACAGTAGTGATAAAATATGCTTTGTTTAAGCAGGAATGAGCCCTGTAAGGGAAACAATTGTTAAACAGTTTTAACAGCAATGTGGTTAACATGACATTAAATACTAGAATAATTATAAGTGCAGAAAAGTAAATGGCATTTGTTCACTTAGCTCCCAGTGAAACAGCCCCACCAGGACATACTAGGTGATAGAAAAAGACCAACTTTAGCAAGTTACACAACACCCTTAAATTAAAACCTTACATCGAACGATAGTACAAATAACAATGCAGCCTAACTACTGCATACAGGCCAGTGGAATAATACATAAATCTGCTGGCAGTGGGCCCTTGAACTTGCATTGGAATGCTCACTCTTAAAGTGAAGGTATTTGTAATATATGCACTATGGATGGAATATTAAAAAGCATCCTAGACAGAGCTCTACTGATGACAGAAAAGTTTTAAAGGTAGCAAACAGATTTAATACAAATATGGGTAGCCACAAAAGATCTCTTACAACTGATGCTACATAGATGTCCTGCTCTCAGCAGTCAGTCTCTTGAACACCGTTCCAACAAGCTGTACAAAGGCAGACACAACACAGACCATTTTTAAATACCTCCATGTTATGCACACATCTCTGGGAGCCAGGTGGGAGGTAGCCCGCAATGGCCAGGGTCATCACTCTCAAGTTTGCACCTTTGTCTTGTGTCTACATGGGCCCTCTGACTGGATAAGGATGAATGAGGCATCATTGGCTCTGTCACTAGCTGGATAGTGATTCAGCATTGCTCTTGTCAGTGGGAATTTGGATAAAGGGCAGGCTATGATGTCCTGTGCTGTCCCTCTTATCTTTACCTTCTTTGCTGGTAAATCAGAACCCCCATGGTGTCTAATATTTCTCTGGTGGTGTTGTGAGTCTCAAAGACTTTTTCTCTTTGTATAGCATCAATCTTCTCTCTTTGCTTCTCAGATTCCCATCTCCTTACCAAACCTCCCTCTCTCTTCCCTGTGCCCACTCTGCTCCCTTCTGAATCCAGTGGGTGGGGGTTCAAGCTTATCATGGATGATGACAATCAAAATCATCCTTTCTCTTTTCACTGGCACACAGTTCTATGATAGTGGTGGGGGAGACAAGTTTCAGTGGTGTAGCCTCAGGAAGGACTAAGTTGTGCCCTAAAGGGGCCACCATCCAGGGCTACATAGGTTAAAAGAGACATGTGATATTGTTTCAAAGATATCTTGTTTTTTTTGTTTATCAATAAGAGGTTAATTTAAGTACATTTTAGAAACCAAATACAGAAAACACAGGGAAATTACAAAGAATAGTACATGGATTTGCTATATTATTCTTTTTGAAAAAGGGGGACTAATGAATTAAAACTAGCGAAAAAGAAAATAAACTAAATTTCAAACCAAATCAGAAATGTTCTTTATTTGTTTTAATAAAATAAAAAGTGATACCTTACTGGGTGCAATTAAAAAAAAAATACTATTTTATGATTATTTTATTTTCTTTCTTTTCTTTTTTTCTTTTTTTATAAATCAGCCCAATAGTATACTTAAGAAAATTCACAATATGACAACATTTATAATAGGTAAACATTTCCAGGGAGATCGGAATAGCACACTAAAAAGGTCTATGATTTTTAACATAAGCACAAAAATCCATTAGCACAGCTGTGCCCCAGTTTTAAAAGATCCTGACATTGTGCACAGCTATAAAATAAATAGACATAGATCATTCTATATGATCACTGATATAGATGGCTAATGTTAAACGTCATAAATAATTAAATATTTAAGATCTCTAGGGACAAATTGTAAAGTTTGGCTCTTGCACATGTTTATTGGTAAAATACAATGCCTAATAATAAGATATGTGAAAAATCCATTAGTGCTTGAGTGTTGTGGTAATTTATTGGCAAGGACCCATAAAGTAAAATAATTCAGTAGGGCATAAACTGATTAAAATGCACGTTCAAATGGATGCTGTTACATCATGATTCCCTCAGCATTAATATAAGAGAGGGGGCTAAACTGGAATAATGTGAAAACCATTGTATATAACCTGTTTGTCTCATTTCCTGCTGTTGGTGTTCATTGACAAATATTAACTTTTATCTTTTCCCTGCCAGTCTTTTTCAGGCATGAGAGGGGCAGTGGGGATTTCACAGTCAGTACTTTTACCGTTCCTTAGCTGTTACACATTGGGCTTTTCTTAATATAATCTATTATCTATAAAAATAGAAAGCTTAGTTTGAGTAAAGGTATGCATTAAATATTTCAAATGGTGTTTAAGGCATTGCAGGAGTTTTGCATAATTTGGTTATTTGGTTCAGAGACTCATATTAATAATTGCAATGTAAAATCATAATAATTTTTAAAAGCTGAAGGGCTTTTAGGAATGTCAGAGGACAGTGCCCTCTACTGAGGGCATGGCTTGTTTTTCTTCCTTAGTCAGATTTCAAATATTTTGTAAGAAAAAAATTGTTGTATAGGGCTCTGGCTGTACATGCCCTTAGGGGTTTTTTACAATAATGGAAAATTTCATCCCTGCTTCTGATCCTCAATAGGGTATGAGCAATTCTTGCCACCTTAAATATTCCAATAAAAAAGCAGAATTTTCCAGAAGATGTTAAGTCCAACATGGGGATAATATAGTGCGTAGACCCCAGAACAACATACTCAAAGAGGTGCTGAAGAACCTTTATACTTGCATATGCAGTCAAATGAAGGAAAACTTCAAACAAGCTCATAAGCCTTAACGAGGCAGCTACCACACAGCAAGGCTCCTTCGATGGGCACCCAATGGCAATGGTAGCTCAAACCATTGAACTACAAAATGGAGCATCAGGCCAGAACAGAAGGCAAGAGTCCAAGATAACTTTAATTGTTGGTAAAAAAAGTCATATAAAAAACAGCCAGTGTGTTTTGGGAGCAACAACGCCCCCCTCATCAGGGCTCAACTCAGGATAAAACTTGGATGCACTAAGAAAAAACAGTGATTCACAGATTTACAGTATCTCACATAAGTGAGTACACTCCTCACATTTTTGTAAATATTTATTCTATCTTTTCACGTGACAACACTGAAGAAATGACACTTTGCTACAATGTAAAGTAGTGAGTGTACAGCTTGTATAACAGTGTAAATTTGCTGCCCCCTCAAAATAACTCAACACAGCCATTAATGTCTAATCCGCTGGCAACAAAAGTGAGTACACCCCTAAGAGAAAATGTCCAAATTGGGCCCAAAGTGTCAATATTTTGTGTGGCCGCCATTATTTTCCAGCACTGCCTTAACCCTCTTGGGAATGGAGTTCACCAGAGCTTCACGGGTTGCCACTGGAGTCCTCTTCCACTCCTCCATGACAGAGCTGGTGGATGTTAGAGACCTTGCGCTGCTCCACCTTCCATTTGAGGATGCCCCAAAGATGCCCAATAGGGTTTAGATCTGGAGACATGGTTGGCCAGTCCATCACCTTTACCCTCTGCTTCTTTAGCAAGGCAGTGGTCATCTTGGAGGTGTGTTTGTGGTCGTTATCATGTATACTGCCCTGCGGCCCGGCCTCTGAAGGGAGGGGATCATGCTCTGATTCAGTATGTCAGTACATGTTGGTATTCATGGTTCCCTCAATGAACTGTAGCTCCCCAGTGCCGGCAGCACTCATTCAGCCCCAGACCATGACACTCCCACCACCATGCTTGACTGTAGACAAGACACACCTGTTTTTGTACTCCTCACCTGGTTGCCGCCACACACGCTTGACACCATTAAACTAAATAAGTTTATCTTGGTCTCATCAGACCACAGGACATGGTTCCAGTAATCCATGTCCTTAGTCTGCTTGTCTTCAGCAAACTGTTTGCGGGCTTTCTTGTGCATCATCTTTTAGAAGAGGCTTCCTTCTGGGACGACAGCCATGCAGACCAATTTGATGCAGTGTGTGGCTTATGGTCTGAGCCCTGACAGACCGATACCCCACCCCTTCAACCTCTGCAGCAATGCTGGCAGCACTCATACGTCTATTTCCCAAAGACAATTTCTGGATATGACGCTGAGAATGTGCACTTAACTTCTTTGGTCGACCATGGCGAGGCCTGTTCGGAGTGGAACATGTCCTGTTAAACTGCTGTATGGTCTTGGCTACCGTGCTGCAGCTCAGTTTCAGGGTCTTGGCAATCTTCTTATAGCCTAGGCCATCTTTATATAGAACAACATTTCTTTTTTTTCAGATCCTCAGAGAGTTCTTTGCCATGAGGTGCCATGTTGAACTTCCAGTGAACAGTATGAGAGAGTGAGAGCGATAACACCACATTTAACACACCTGAGACCTTGTAACACTAAACAGTCACATGACACCAGGGAGGGAAAATGGCTAATTGGTCCCAATTTGAACATTTTCACTGAGGGGTGTACTCACTTTTGTTGCCAGCAGTTTAGACATTAATGGTTGTGTGTTGAGTTATTTTGAGAGGGCAGCAAATTTACACTGTTATACAAGCTGTACATTCACTACTTTACATTGTAGCAAAGTGTCATTTCCTCAGTGTTGTAACATGAAACGATAGAACAAAATATTTACAAAAATATGAGGGGTGTACTCACTTTTGTGAGATAGTGTATATTAGAACCAATATTCAACTCTCAACATGGAGTAACAATTTAACAGTAGTTGCTGTGCAGCATGGACCATTTCTGCTTGGAAACTGCTGCCAGATTGTTTCTCCGTGTGTAGAGTTAAATACTGGTTCTAATATAGATCTTTGAAGTCACTGATGGGAAGTGGTGTTGTTCGGAAATGCATTGGATGTTTTTATGAGTTTTTTTTTAACCTGCAATTAAAATTATCTATGGACTTTTTTATCCAGTTTTGGCGTGGCTCTCCTTTTTGTATATTTATGGTTTGAACTACAGTGTAAAGGGTATTAAGTTAATCAATATGTAAGTTGCCACAGTCAGGTTCACCTGTAAACTTGTGGCAGTGGTATTCACATTCACTGGTCCCGGACATATACCTGTTGGTGGTGCTAGAAATGCAGTGCCATTGTCACTTGCTGTGAAATGAAAAGAAAGTACACACTTCTTTATTTTTCTGGTGCAAACTGCTAATCCCATCAATCCACCATCTAATAGAAATGAGCAAAGGCAGACAGGTCTGAAGTCCAGTCTGTGTGACAACCATGGCTCCATATATTGATAAAATAAAGAAATGGTTGCAGGGACAGGAAGTGTGTAATCTACAGGATCCCTAGGCAAATGTAAAGAGAAAAGAAGCCTGAAAAATAAATGCAACTACCACATGTAAGAACTTGTAGGTTGCAATGTACTACATTTTTGTTTTTTGGGTTTAGATATTCTTTAAATGCAAGCCATTGTTCTGACACTTGTGTACACTAGTCCTTATTTGGTACATTGCAATACACACTATACTGCATACTTCCTCCTACAACATGCATGAGGGCAGAAAACAAATCATGGTTGTTAATTACACAAATTCAGTTTAATTCCAGCTGCTAGTGGTATACAAAAAGTTTATTTCCTCATCAGTAATTTTGTTACCAGCTTGGTTGACAACATGGACAGTATTATATTTCCAAAGTTTATGCTATACGGAATGTTTTTCCAAAAAAAAGAACTGTATTAATAATTTAAATGTGAATGAATATGTATTCTTTTAGAGCACATTTTCTAAAGATCCACTCTTTATAAGGTAAAAGTAGTAGTGACTTGAAAAAGGAAGTAGATATTTAGGAGGCTTGCTCTGAAAAATAACTTAATAATTGTAATTGAAATAAATACATACATACATACATACAGTACATATATACTGTCAGGAAAGGTCCCCTCCGCTGGTAATTTTTGGCGTGCAGTACTGAGGTCCACCAGCAGGTGTCTCCTGGCAGTTTGGAGCTGTCAGAAGAGCTTTTTGCTGCTGGTATTCTGTCACCTTTGGGCCGCAATATTGGCGTCCACCAGTGGAGGAATCCTGGCAGTATGGAGCAGGTATTCCCCTCTGCAGACAGGTGTCACCTGACCTTAATTAGCAGCTGCAGTATAAATACCCGGCAAGTGCACACTCATCTTGTCCTGGTATTTTCCTTGAGCCCTGATCTGCAGCCTGCATCCTGATTCCATATTCATGTTCCTGAGACCTGATTCCTGCTGTTCCTGTTCCCTGTCTGTTTCCTTGCTCTGAACCCTGAGTCTTGTATCTGACCCGTCCCTCCTGTGATCCATCCATCCTCTCTTGTCCTGTTTGTTTTCTTTCCCAGCTGCTGACCTCCAGTTGACGACCATGGCCTGGCTCTGGTTATGATCTCGGTATTTCCCTTACTTGTATATATTTGTTCAGTTATTATTATTATTTGTGGGGTTCTGTTTTGCATTGGTTGTGGTGCACTGAGTGATATTGGAGGTGGTTGTGACATATTTATTCATTTATCTTTAATAAATCATTTATATTTTTACTTATACACATCTGGCTTTCCTCTGTTGCAGTCCACACAGTTCTGGTCTTATCTGGTACATGACAGAATACCAGGGCCATCCCTGACCAGAAGTGGCTGCACAGAGGAACCATCTTGGTTCTGCTGGCTTTGCTGGAATGAATCCCAATGTGATCCCATATTATGCTCTGCTGGTGTCAGAAAGTGGCGAGTATCTCCGCCAGTCACTAAAAGAGTGGACCAATGACCAGCTACTTGAGCTCATCCGTTTGGCTCACTACCTGGTTGACCAGGGCTGTATGTTGTTTGGGGATGTGCAGCCTTTGATCCAAATATGTGCTGAGCTAGCCCTGACCTGTGTTCCTAAGACCAGTGATGATTTTTCTCCCCCTTTCAGTGCTGATCAGGTGGAGTCTCTGGTGTGGCTGTTAGAGGATGATTCTGCATGCTTTTTTGAGCACTATTCCATCTGTTCTCAGGAGAAGCTTTTGGAGTGTATTCACTCAGTACAGACCCTTGTTAGACAGGCAGCATGTGATCCGTTCTTTGTCCAACCCATACTCTTAGCATGGTCTGATATGTTACAACCAGCCCCAACCAATCCACAACAAACCACCTCTGCAATCAGACACCTACCTGCCCACAAGTCTGTCTCCCCATCACCCACACCAAACTCAGTTGCAGCTCAGTATACATTGCTCCCAACTAGATACTTATATCGGTCTCTGCTCCCTGTACCTATCCTGCATTCAACCCACCTGCCTCTTTTCAGCTGTCTACTAATCCACAAAAACTTCCCCCAGCTACTGTTGTCTCTTCTCCACCATACCCTAATCCTCCTTTCCAATCTGCTGCACCTCCCACCTACAGAGCCTCAGTGACTAAACCCAAGAAAAAACATAAGTTTTTTCCAACCAAGACGATCCTGCCAGTAACCCAACCTGCTTCTGCACCAGCTAATGCAACCCAGTCTGATGTCCCAGTGCTTGCAACCCAGTCTGACATCCCAGTGCTTGCAACCCAGTCCAACGTCCCAGTGCTTGCAACCCAGTCTGACATCCCAGTGCTTGCTATCCAGTCTGACGTCCCAGTGCCTGTTATCCAGTCCGATGTCCTGATGTCCGCTTTCCAGCATGATGTCCTGGTACCCGCGTTCCAGCCTGAGGTGCCAGTGTTCCAGCCTGAGGGGTCGGTGTTCCAGCCTGAGGGGTCGGTGTTCCACCTTGAAGGGTCAGTGTTCCAGCTTGAGGGGTCAGTGTTCCAGCCTGAGGGGTCGGTGTTCCAGCCTGAGGGGGCGGTGTTCCAGCCTGAGGGGCCAGTGTTCCAGCCGGAGGTGTTCCAGCCTAAGGGGCCAGTGTTCCAGCCAGAGGTGTTTCAGCCTGAGGGGCCAGTGTTCCAGCCGGAGGTGTTCCAGCCTGATAGGCCAGTGTTCCAGCCTGAGGGGCCAGTGTTCCAGCCTGAAGGGTCAGTGTTCCAGCCGGAGGTGTTCCAGCCTGAGGGGCCAGTGTTCCAGCCGGAGGTGTTCCAGCCTGAGGGGTCAGTGTTCCAGCCTGAGGGGTCAGTGTTCCAGCCTGAGGGGCCAGTGTTCTAGCTTGAGGGGCCAGTGTTCCAGCTTGAGGGGTCAGTGTTCCAACCTGAGGGGCCAGTGTTCCAGCTGGAGGTGTTCCAGCCTGAGGGGCCAGTGTTCCAGCCGGAAGGGCCAGTGTTCCAGCCTGAGGGGCCAGTGTTCCAGCCTGAGGGGCCAGTGTTCCAGCCGGAGGTGCCAGTGTTCCAGCCGGAGGTGCCAGTGTTCCAGCCGGAGGTGTTCCAGCCTGAGGGGTCAGTGTTCCAGCCTTAGGGGCCATTGTTCCAGCCTGAGGGGCCACTGTTCCAGCCAGAGGTGCCAGTGCCAGTGCCCGCTCTCCAGCCTGATGAGCCCGCTCTCCAGTCTGATGAGCCCAGTTTCCAGTCTGATGAGCCCGCTTTCCAGTCTGATGAACCTGCCTTCCAGTCTGATGAACCCACCTTCCAGCCTGATGTGCCCGCTTTCCAGCCTGATGTGCCCACCTTCCAGCCTGATGTGCCCGCTCTCCAGCCTGATGTGCCCACTCTCCAGCCTGTTGTGCTCGTTCTCCAGCCTGTTGTGCCCACTTTCCAGTCTGGAGTGCCCATGCCTGCTGCCCAGCTTGAAGTGCCCATGCCTGCTGCCCAGCCTGATGTGCCTGCTGCCCAGCTTGAAGTGCCCGTGCCTTCTGCCCAGCTTAAAGTGCCCATACCTGCTGCCCAGCTTGAAGTGCCCATGCCTGCTGACCAGCTTGAAGTGCCCATGCCTGCTGCCCAGCTTGAAGTGCCCATGCCTGCTGTTTAGCTTGAAGTGCCCGTGCCTGCTGCCCAGCCTGATGTGCCTGCTGCCCCGCTTGATGTGTCTGCTGCCCAGCTTGAAGTGCCCATGCCTGCTGCCCAGCTTGAAGTGCCCATGCCTGCTGCCCAGCTTGAAGTGCCTGCTGCCCAGCTTGAAGTGCCGTGCCTGCTGCCCAGCCTGATGTGCCTGCTGCGCAGCTTGAAGTGCCCGTGCCTGCTGCCCAGCCTGATGTGCCTGCTGCCCAGCTTGAAGTGCCCGTGCCTGCTGCCCAGCCTGATGTGCCTGCTGCCCAGCTTGAAGTGCCCGTGCCTGCTGCCCAGCTTGAAGTGCCCGTGCCTGCTGCCCAGCTTGAAGTGCCCGTGCCTGCTGCCCAGCCTGATGTGCCTGCTGCCCCACTTGATGTGCCTGCTGCCCATCTTGAAGTGCCCATGCCTGCTGTCCAGCTTGAAGTGCCCCTGCCTGCTGCCCAGCCTGATGTGTTCCTGTTCGCTGCCCAGCCTGATGTGTTCCTGTTCGCTGCCCAGCCTGATGTGTTCCTTTCTGCTACCCAGCCTGATGTGCCACTGCCAAGCTTGAGGTGCCCGCTGCCCGGCTGGACATCATGGACTTTCCCCAGCAATGGCTAGCTGGAGCGTCCGAAGGTCGCTCCTTCAAGGGGGGGTACTGTCAGGAAAGGTCCCCTCCGCTGGTAATATCGATAATTTGGTGTGCAGTACTGAGGTCTACCAGCAGGTGTCTCCTGGCAGTTTGGAGCTGTCAGAAGAGCTTTTTCCTGCTGGTATTCTGTCACCTTTGGGCTGCAGTACTGGCGTCCACCAGAGGAGGAATCCTGGCAGTATGGAGCAGGTATTCCCCTCTGCAGACAGGTGTCACCTGACCTTAATTAGCAGCTGCAGTATAAATACCCGACAAGTGCACACTCATCTTGCCCTGGTATTTTCCTTGAGCCCTGACCTGCAGCCTGCATCCTGATTCCTGATTCCTGTTCCTGAGACGTGATTCCTGTTGTTCCTATTCCCTGTCTGTTTCCTTGCACTGGACCCTTAGCCTTGTATCTGACCCGTCCCTCCTGTGATCCATCCATCCTCTCTTGTCCTGTTTGTTTCCCTTCCCCATCTGCTGACCTCCCGTTGATGACCCTGGTCTGGCTCTGTTTATGATCTCGGTATTTCCCTTACTTGTATATATTTGTTCTGTTATTATTATTATTTGTGGGGTTCTGTTTTGTATTGGTTGTGGTGCACTGAGTGATATTGGAGGTGGTTGTGTTATATTTATTCATTTATCTTTAATAAATCATTTATATTTTCACTTATACACATCTGGGTTTCCTCTGTTGCAGCCCACACAGTTCTGGTTTTATCTGGTACATGACACATACCTAAAAAAAACAAAAACAAAACCCCAAATACCCCAAGGATCAGTGCTGAGACCCTTACTTTTTAATACCTTTATAAATGACATCAGGTCTTGGATTTCTTTTGTCTTTGCAGATGACACCAAGCTAGGCAGTGGAATAAAGTCCTTACAGGATGTCTCCAATTTAAAAGCCGACCTCAATGCACTGTCTAATTGGGCGACTATGTGGCAGATGAGGTTTAATGTTGAGAAATGTAAAGTTATGCACTTGGGGGCTAAGAATATGCATGCATCATACATGCTAGGGGGAGTACAACTGGAGGAATCCGTGGTGGAGAAGGGTCTGGGGGTTTTGGTAGATCATAAGCTCAAAAATAGCATGCAATGCCAAGCTGCGGTTTCCAAAGCAAGCAAAGTCCTTTCTTGTATTAAGAGAGGTATGGACTCTAGAGAGAGATATCATTTTGCCCCTGTTCAAATCATTAGTAAGACCTTATCTGGAATAAGCAGTTCAGTTTTGGGCACCAGTTCGCAAAATGATATTGGGGAACTGGAGAAAGTGCAGAGAAGGGCAACCAAACTGATAAGAGGCATGGAGGATCTCAGCTATGAGGAAAGATTAGAGGAACTGAATTTATTCACTCTTGAGAAGAGGAGAATAAGGGGGGATATGATAAACATGTTCAAATATATAAGGGGTCCATATAGTGAACTTGGTGTTATTCTCTTTACGGTCAACCCAGAGGACACGGGGGCACTCTTTACGTCTAGAGGAAAAGAGATTTCTTCTCCAAATACGCAAAGGTTTCTTCACAGTAAGAGCTGTGAAAATGTGGAATAGACTCCCGCTAGTGGTGGTTCTGGCCAGCTCAGTAGATTACTTTAAGAAAGGCCTGGATACTTTCCTAAATGTACATAATATAACTGGGTACTAACATTTATAGGTAAAGTTGATCCAGGGAAAATCCGATTGCCTTTTGGGGGATCAGGAAGGATTTTTTCCCCTGCTGTAGCAAATTGGAGCATGCTCTGCTGGGGTTTTTTGCCTTCCTCTGGATCAACTGAGGGTATAAAATTGGGTATATTGGATTGTACGATATTTTTTATTGTATTTATTTATTGTTTTTAAGGTTGAACTGGATGGACTTGTGTCTTTTTTCAACCTGACTAACTATGTAACTATGTACCTATAAACATTTCTGAGCCTTTTAGCTACAAGTCTAATAATATGGTTGTAATCACCATACTTACAATTTTTTCAAAATCTATAATTTATCAGGATCAACATTACTACTGACAGCAGACCAAATAAAACTGAAGATCAAAGACATTTATTGAACCCCTAGGAAAACATATCTGACATCCTTCTATACTTAGTTATTTGTTTTTTTTCTTTCACAAAATTAATTTTGCAATGTCAAGAGGCAGCTGTTGATGGATTTGCGTAGATAACAGTAGATATGAAGGTAAAAACATGACAAAGAGAATTTTGCATGAATGTGAAGTTACACGTTCCTTGGAGATGGCTTCAGGGAAACAGAACTTTTTACATTTATTTTGTAATTTTTTAAAAATCTTTACAATCATGATTAATGGGTAATTCATGAGTAATTAAATTAATTCTAGGTGCTAATCATTATTTTGTCTTTTAGTGTAAGATTACATACATTGATGTAAAGAATAGCATTTATCTATATGGTGTGTTGCACCAGTATTTTAAAATACTGACATATTTACCGTACTTAGTTTATTTGTTGCCTATACAAAAGCATATTTCTAATACAAAGAGTACAGGTATGAGCTATTTTGTTTTGTAAATGACAGGGTACTTTAATATACTGCAGGGAGATCATTATACACGTATACCAAATCCAAGAGCACCAACTGCTGGCTAAAACAAAATCTAAATATTAATGTGTAATAATTAAAATTTTCCAGAGAAATATTTAAAGTGCATTTAGAGGCTCCTGTTTGAGAGTCTAAACATATTCCAGATAAATTTACATTTGCATGTGGTGCACAAGCCTTATAAAGTAAAAAAAAAAGATTTACCTCCACTTTGTGAGCCAAATCCAGCTTCATTTGTGCTTCACAAACTCTACCTCCCAGGCACTGCAGTTCACAACCAAATATTTAAATGAAAAAGTTCTTCTGCGCTCAGTGTGATACCCTATATGCAGAGCTGCACCAATTATACAGTACATCTGAATACAAAGACTTTCTAAACATATACCCCTAGACCCAGTGCTCTACCAGTTAAAAAATGAATATACATAAATGCAATATATAACAAATAATCAGGAAGTGCACTATCAACTAAATCAATAAAAAATTAATAGAAAAACAATCCAACATAAAATGTTTGTGAAAATGAAAAAAAGTTCAAAAGTCCATCCACGAAACAAAATTGTTGTGCAGACTCCTGAATTCACCCTCATCAGCAAGATGGTGCAAGGAACATTCCAAACATTCTCGTTACTCTCCACCACAAATGTACTGCTTAATGTTATGATGATAGAGATGATAGAGATCAATACAGCATGTAACCAGGGGTCCTCCTCCACTGGTCAGGCAAACCGAATCCCAGATAGCAAACTCCCAGATAGCAAAAGAGCAGAGACATAGTGTGAAAACCACTAGGCAAATATTTATTAAAATCTGACAGGTACTCACATATTAAAAGCAAATCACATGCACATAGAAACATATGCCTTGCCGACAGGCCCCTTCCACAGTCGTATTGATGTCATAGGTTTAGGCCCCACCCTTGGCCTACACCTAGGTCCAGTTCACAGTTGGAGGGTTTCTGCAGCATAGGCAGTGTTGTCAATTCAGGAAGTAGTGGGTAGAGTTAGGTGTGGCCAGCTGTTGATTGACAAGCTACAGGATGACAAGTTTTAAGCTTGTGAATCATAGTGACAATGCTCATAGCCATGCCTTCTGCAATATCTTTTCATCCCACTGTAGTGCATTCATGCACAGCCTACATGAGATTTATTATTGCTGCTCTGAATTTAGCTGGATTGTCACCCCAAAGTATACAAGGTATTCAAGTTGGTATACCTTTCCTTGCATATCTTTGGTTGTTACTTTTTTCTAATGCTAGATGAGTTTATTTGCTATCACTATATCTTGAGAGAAAAATTCTGGGAAATAATTATCGCTTCTGTCCTTGTTTCCTTTGTTTGTAGGGTTTGGCTCGGCCACTCAGACAATATTGTATTATGACTGTACTTACCTAAGTACATTCTTACTCCCTGGGTTCAGGCATTTTTGGGCTGCTTTTTACGTTTCTATATATAATGTATACTGGATATTAGGTCCCCATTGATAAATCCGTGGTACTTAGACCTATTTACAACTAGCACACTTGCTCATGGATACCTTTTTGTGTGGATTACTATAACTGAGAAGCTGACTCCTGCACTTAGGTTTCCCTCTTCCCCAATAGTCCTTCTTGACAGTGTCACTGCTTGCCCCTGAGACATTTGGCAGCATTACTCCAGCAATTAATTGCAGAAATCCAATGTATGCAGATTAACATTTTATAGATAGATTTTTGTGTTATTATGAAATTTGTAAGTGATAGGTCGGTTTGTAGCATTTTTGCTCCCCTTTTCTTTGTCTTGTATACCTCATTTATATTCCTGAGGATGCAGACACCTGTCAATTGAGAGCTATCACCACTCCCAGTTTAAAACCCTAACTAAATCAAGTGTTATATGATTATATAGCACATACTAATACAGTTTAGGATTTATGACTAGAATGACTGGTGCTGTGCGTAAACTCTTGGGAATGAGGTCTTGTTTTTCACTTAGGAGCAAAGCATATATACTTGTTTATTTTTTAAATGTATGTTATATATAGTTTGTTATCAATTGTAAATTATAAAATTATTTTTTTAATAATAGAATGTTGCTGGTTACCTTAAAAGTACAATCCTTGCTCTTTCCTCAATGTGCTATAGACTATTAGGATGTGGTTCCCTGTGATATATCAGCCCTTTCCTTAATTACTTTTGCCTTGTCACTCCACCATAGTAAGCTACTGTACATGAGGTGGACTTCTCTGAAAGGATGGCAAAGGGAAAACTGTAAATGCAGATGCTGTAGCATGCAGCTAATACTTTTTAAATAGAGGCCATAGTACTACTTTAATTTTTCTTTATTTTTTTGTTCCTAATCATATATATATATATATTTTTTTGCAAAGTTATACTTTATAGAGACATATGTGTCTATGGGGTTGATGTACTAAAGGCAAATACAATTTGCAATGGAAGTTACACTTTGCAAGCACATTTTCCCCAGAGCTTAGTTAATGAGGTGAAGCTCTGGTGATGTTTATGAACTGATCATGTGTGAGCAAAAATGCTGCTGTTTTTTTTTTTACTTTCCTTGCAAGTGATTGGGTAATCTTTGCAAAGGGAATTTTTATCCCATGCACTAAAGCCCGGGTCGACAACTTGTCGATTGCAAGCAACCTGTTAATAGTGTCCGTCTAATAGGTAGACCCCCACTGCAACTGTACCGTGCCACCGCTCCTGACCACCCCTGCCACATCTCAGATCACAGGGGCATTCTACATTACAACCAAGGCAGGCAGGTACTAGGTAAGGGGCAGGGTAGACGGGAACAGGAGAGACAGTACCAATCAGTGAGCATAGTACCTGTCCAGCCAGCCCAGCAGATCCTGGAGCTGTGTCTGTGTTAAAGCAGTCACAGCAGAGGCTAAGGAAAGAGGTGCTGCTAAACAGGTAACTTCAGGGGATCAGTGCCAAAAGAGGCAGCATGCTAATTACAGGTCCTTTGTGCTGGGTTGGCAGTTTTTTAAAAGGCTGCTGCTTACAATGCCAGAAATATCAACATTTATTTTGTATTATTATGGCAGCTGCCTGGAGGGGGAAATGGTTAAATGTCTAAGGCTGTAGATAAAAAAACAAAACAAGCTGCTGTGTGTTATTCTTGGCTGACATCTATGTATGTTGGGAATGCACGCAAAGTTGTGTGTGTTCCTGACATGCAGGGAAATATGCTGCTCTTTAGCAGACGCACAAAGGTGCCAATACTACTTAATTGCCCCCCCACACACACACACACACACACACATCGTAAACTGTGTGTGTTTTCACACACATCAAAACACATGGTGCCCAGCACACTGTGCTTCAGGGCAATTTTTCGGAAGGGTCGGAGAATTATTTCCACATGTGTCTCACGAGTAGGGCAGCTCATTGAAAAAAAAGGACTGCACACACACAGCATGCAATATTGTGAACCAAGGCTTAGGGCCCATTCACATTTGCCCGCAGACTAAATCACTGTTCTAGTGAGTGGACAGAAGTCCATTTTGGGCTGCAGTGATGTGCGCCAGGGAGCAGTGCGATGCAAGTTTTATCACATCACATAGCTAACATTTTTTTATTTCACTTCATTCATGACACCACACAGCAGCACAGTGTGTTTCACCTGCTATGCAGTGCCATCCAGTGAGGTGCAATATAATGCAGCATGTCTGCATTTTCTCACACTTCACCGCGCTGCACCTCCAAACTGTGTTGCAACAAGAACGGATAACATAGAAAACAGCTGTTTTCTATATGCTATGTGCCCTAGCAGTGACTAGTGTTCTTTCAGTGTGGAAAAAACATCAATCACTGTTCCAGTGTGAACAGGCCTTTATGCACCACTGACCTCTGCGCTGTTTTTTTACATTCCTCTGACCCTGATTTCTGTGTTACTTATTACTTACCTCTGAATTCTGGTTCACATACTACTGACCTCTGAACTCTGTACTACTCATGCCTGTGCTCTGCATTACTTACTCCTGACCTCCTGAGTTACATACTATTTACCCCTGACCCCTAAACTGTGCATCACATAGTACTGACCTCCAAATGCTGCATTATATATTACTAACCTTTGCACTCCTTGTTACATACTACTGAACCCTGAACTATGCAGTACTTGTTATTGCCCCCTAAACTTTTCCAACCTTCCTTTTTAATGGGGCCATGCTAGGTTATCTCCTAAAAAAAAAAAGTGCGATACGGACTGGTGACCTTTGATTTCTTCTATGTCGTTCAAGTAAAACTCAACCTCTCCAATGTTGTCTACCCCTGCACTAAAGCCTAGTACACACTAGTAGTTTTTTTCACTCAACCCAGCAGGGCTGAACTAAAAAAACTGACAGCTGCAGGAGAAGCTGCTGTACTAACTATCCGACATTAGTACAGAGATCTTCCCCGCTGCTCTATTGTTTTCTGATAGGGAGACAGCCCCCCTGCCAGAACACTCCGGTCAGCGCTCTGAGAACGCTGATAGGCAGACCTTTATCAGTCATGCCCCTATGACAGAAGCCGGACAAAAGGTTTCTATTGAACTGGCCAATGCTGCCTGACATACAGCCTCTGTGTGCTAGGCTTAATTTTGGGTGAAAATTCTCTTGCAAAGTGCAACTTTCCTAGCAAATTGAATGGCCTATTTGCCTTTAACAAATCAACCCCTATATGTGCAACAATATTTTATACTCAAAATTTTTAAGACCGCAGATGAGCAGGATATTAGGTTAGTCAGTTTATTTCTGTAGATTACGTAAATCAGTTTTAAAAAAAACATATCAACTTAAAATAATTTAAAAGAAAAAAAGCCTGAGAACAATACATTTATATATCTATCCTGAGACAACAGTTGGCCTATTGTAGTAAGGGTTTTTTTTCCATATGCCTATGTCTCAGGAGTTTGACATTCAACAATCAGAATAGATTTCATAATTTAGTTTGACAGCAGTTCACTGTACTGTGTTTACCAGATGGCTGTAGGTCATTGGAGATATGGGCGCCAGACCATATTTATTTAATCTTTGTTTCCCTTTTTAGCCTATTCTTTGTCACACAGTATGCACCAGAGTATAACTTTTCAAAGAGTGTAGAGCAATTTAAATTCTAAATTTGGACATAGATACTTTATATTTTTTGATGATAACATTTCTAGATTATATAAGAAAGCTATCACACAAGCTGACTTTTTATAATTTTTGAAACATATTCTATAAAAGTTATAAAGACATGTGACGTATTTAAGTATGAATCAATGGGGTAAGTCATGGATAGGCAACCACTGCCCTCCCGCTGTGGTGAAACTACATAATCCCATCATGCCTCTGCCTCTAGGAGTCATGCCTGTGATTGTCAGGGTCTTGCAATGTCTCATGGGACTCGTAGTTTCAAAACAGCTGGAGGGCTGAGGTTACCTACCCCTGGGGTAAGTGGACATGTATAGTAAAGGAATAGATACATAACTGTCTTAAATACATAACTAATTCTACTTTCTGGAATCAGTTCTAACTATGTATACATACCTGAAGTCATTTAATTTTTTTCTTATTATAGAGTCCCTTTTATATCACTGCTGTCCAAATTTTGGTCAGGGGGCCATTTGTATCGGTGTTATGTAGCAGGGAAACAACGCCAGTGATTTTATGCCTTTACTATACTTGCCCAGTCAAGGGAATACTGATTGGTGTGGAAAGCAGACCTAAATTTGTAGGAAATAGATACACCTCTAACAGATTATGATGGTCATTTATTCATCATTCCAGATAGGAAAAGAGTAGGCAGACCATCAATACCTCACTTACAAAAGACACCTTTCCTACATTTACACATAGAATATCTTCATAAGGCCATGGGAGTATAATTGTATGGTAGGGGTACTACAGTGCTTTGGATTAAATAGATAGTGTTCGTGTAAATATCCCCAACTCCAGCTCCCTCCAGGTAAGCCAAAGAGTGGACCAATTGGGGAGGCTGGAGGGGGATCATGGGACATGTAGTCCTGAGAGGAGCAACGTACATTGGAGGCCATGGGCTCTGAACTGCAATGTTCAGACTACCCTGCATAAAAAAGGGAAGAGAATGGTGAGTTTTCCAAGCAGAATTCACCAGAGGTTGGCTACTGGAGTGTGGGCCAAGAGGACAGAGAGAGAAAGACTGGGCTACTAGAAAGCCCCTTTGCTGTGCCTATATTTAGGGATTACCTATTGTGCCAATGTGCTGAGGGACTGAGCTGTGCCAGAGTACAGTCCATGCTGTGCTGAGGACCGGAGCCACCCCAGGCAACCCAGAAGTAAGCGAAAACCGAACCTTAGGGACCACTGATGATGTGTCGCTTGGTCTGGTGAGAGGGCCCTTACATAGTTACATAGTTGCATAGTAGGTGAGGTTGAAAAAAGACACAAGTCCATCAAGTCCAACCTATGTGTGTGATTATATGTCAGTATTACATTGTATATCCCTGTATGTTGTGGTCGTTCAGGTGCTTATCTAATAGTTTCTTGAAACTATCAATGCCCCCCGCTGAGACCACCGACTTGTTGTAACTTGTTGCTACCAGAGAGACTGAGCCCTCTACTGATTACACAGCCACCTAGTAGCCTGTTCTCATGTGCACTAGTGGTACCGTTGAGTCCCAACACTAACCAGCTGAAGAGTTCAAACTTAAGACTGCCCGTTTACAGTGGTTACGCAGAGACCATTGTCCATTACTTAGCTTTTAGAGGTAACTCTCAGGGGATATCACACAGGTCTCTAGCTATTGTCTTACAGTGCACTCTAACCCAGTTGCAGGATTCTGATTCACATTGCAGTTAATATCTATATGCACTGTTTATGGCTGAATTTGCTGATTTATGAGTTGATTCCAGTCTAGTGGTACAGAACTTTATTCAAAGTTACTTTGGCATTGAGATTATATTGTGTAGCAGACTGTGTCTGGATCTATTTTATGTGTGTCCAAATCACTATTCACACTAACCCTTACCAATATATTGAGTTCATCACCTGCTTAACAGGATTATGCCTTTGTCTTGGTATTAGCTCTCAACCTAGTTAAAATTATCTATACTTGTTTCTTTCTAAGTGCTTGCAGTGACTTTCATTCAACCTGGTATATCAGAGAGGCTGAAGGTGTTCTTGGAGAAGAGGCGCAGAACAGAGAAACCAAATTTCTAAGCGGCTCCTTCAAGGGTAGCTACATTAGCATACAATCATAGCTCTTTCTATTGGACCACTTTAATGAACAAAGGAACATATCGTTGCAATCTTAGGCCCCTTTCAGATGGTCAGAATCTGGCAGTTGATCCACCTGCTCAGCAGGGAATCTGCTGATCATAGCTTAGCAGTCAGATGACAGGTCCATATCCGCTTCGTTTATGCAGTGCAGACACTCTTTCTCCACCTGTCTGTTTCCATCCAACTGTCATCCAATCTGATCCGATCAACCAGACAGATGGAGAACTGATCCCTCATCTGTCTGTTTTTAGCGGACAGGATCAGATTGAATGTTGGCGGGTGTCAATAGACACATATACGTTGACATCTGCCGCTCCATAGAGGGCAATAGATGTTCTGACTGGGTCCGCCTAAAAAAACTGACTGGCAGACCCGACTGGTCTGCTCGTGTGAAATGGGCCTTAGGCTTTCCTTGAATGAAATAACTTAAGCCGCGTACACACGATTGGATTTTCTGATGGGAAATGTTGGATGTGAGCTTGTTGTCGGAAAGTCCGACCATGTGTAAGCTCCATTGAACATTTCTGCCAACAAATATTTGCTAGCAGGTTCTCAAATTTTTCTCCAACAAAGCTTTGTTGTCAGAAAGTCCGATCATGTGTACACAAGTCCGCGCACCAAATTTCACGCATGCTCGGAGTCAAGTACGAGCCGGAAGCGCTCGCTTTTGTAAAGCTAGCGTTCGTAATGGAGATATCACATTCGTCACGCGGCAAATTATGAAATCTCTCAATGCAGCGCATTCTCTTCTTCTTTATAATGCTATAATAATGAAGTTTCTTTGCTGCTGATATTCACAAAGTTCTGACAAACTGATTTTTTACTATTTCTCGTGATCTCCTGAATAATATTTGTTTTTGTTGTTTTTTTTTTTTCTCGTGATCTTCAGAATAATCTTTTTTTTGATCTCCAGAATCATTTTTTTTTATAGTGATCTCCATTTTTTTTTTTTTCGTGATCTCCAGAATATTTTTTTTTTCTAGTGATCTCTCGTTTTGTGTGTCAAGTTATCACAACACCATTATTATCTTGTAATTTTGAACATCAAAGATACAACTATGTTGGTGTCCCTTGTTAATTTGACATTGTATTTTTGAAATGTACCTGCCTACTCACAAACAAACTGTCCTTTTTGAAGTAAAACATAGAGCCAAGTATTTGTCCAAAAAATAATTAGAAATTTAATAGGGATCATAATAAAATAAAGAGGAAGGCAACGCTGGAGAAACTGTTGGAATTGGTGAAGCCTTTGTACCCCAGGTCAGACATCAATTATTTGACTGTCAAAACTGGTAACCTGAGGAATCCATTTAATAGGGAGCACAATATGGTCCATGATTCTGAGAGATTGGTAGCAGCAGCAGATGACATATATGCCCCGAGGTTGTGGTCTTACAACAGCCTGCGTTTTTTGCACGACCACACCAAACCCAGGCCATCACTCTCAACACTTCCTTCCATGCTTACTTCTATGCTGCTGTGGTGGGTTGGGTGGCTGTGGTGTTGGTGGTGTTGCTGGAGGTGGTGGAGGAGAATGGTCCAACTGACATAGGTTGGTTTGAGTTGTTAGTCTGCCCCTCGTCCCCTACATATTGTGTGTTGGCCCTCCTCCATGTGTTCGAGCTTGCTTGCTGTGACACAGCCAAATGCCTCGTGGCCACCAGGGGTCGTGTTAAGTGCCGCAGTAGCCTGGCGAAGGAAAGCAGTTGCGGACTCCTCCAGGTTCCTCGCCTTCCTGGTCCTTTGGTTGGAGGGCAGAGGGGAGGAACCTGGGATTCCGTCAGGCTACTTGCCACGGCCTCCTCTTGGCTGAGACTTTTCTGTATATGAAAGTGGTACACAGTTTTAGTTTTTTGGTCATCAATCACACACAATTTTGAACTCATGACTGTTGCAAATTGAATGTTACCAAATAGAAAAGACTATCCTTCTGACCACAGCATTTTTTATTCTTGTCCCAATCATTTTTGGCTGCTACTGTCTGTTGAAATGTAAGCCACTTTGTTAAATCAGAAATTAGTGATCACTAACATCTAGTTAACCTGGGTCAAGCTGGGCTCCTCCACATCTTCCTGGGTGGAAGGCCCAGGTTGGACTTCAGGAGCCTCAACTGATGTGGAAGGAAGTGTGGAAGGAACTGTAGATAGTGATGGCCTGGGTTCCATCTATTCTGACAAAAAACGCAGTATGTCGTAGTACCACAGCCTGGGTACATATATGTCATCTGCTGCTGCTCCGGATCTCATGGAATCCTAGACCTTCCTGCACTCCCTATTATATGTGCTCCTCAGGCTACAAATTTTGGCCTTCAAATAGTTGATGTTTGCCGTGGGATACACCGCCTTCACCAATTCCAACAGTTTATCCAGTGCTGCCTTCCTCTTTTGCTTGTTCGAGTAGTCCCTGCTTTGGACTTGCCAGAGACATGGCAGCTCCCTGTACATGTCTAGGAATTTGGGCAAGAAGTCCGGGTTTGTGAATTTATTTCACATTTTAGCTGTAAGACACAAGACAAACCCTAATGTCAGGCTAAACTCTCCTAATCTTGTCCCAATATCGGTCTCAATCTATAAGCAGTATAGGCCACTAACCACTGATGCCCCAAGTTACAATTGTACCTTAATGGTACAATGGTGGTATTTATTCACCTCTGCGGTTTTTATTTTTTGCGATATAAACAAAAAAAGCGACAATTTTGAAAAAAAATATTTTTTTTTTTACTTTTTGCTATAATACAGATCCAAAAAAATATCTAAAGAAAACACATTTATTCATCAGTTTAGGCCGATATATATTCTTCTACATATTTTACGTTAAAAAAATGCAATAAGCGTATATTGATTGGTTTGCACAAAAGTTATCGTGTCTACAAACTATGGGATAGATTCAGGGACTTTTGTTTATTTTTTATTGTTTTTGCCAGTAATGGTGGTGATCTGTGATTTTTAGGGGGACTGCGACGTTGCAGCAGACAAATCTGACCCCAAATTACTCTTTTTGGGGACCAGTGACATTATTACATTGATCAGTGCTATTAAAATGCACTGATCATTATATAAATGACACTGGCAGGGAATGGGTTAACACTAAGGTGCGATCAAGGGGTTAAGTGTGTTCCCTCAGCGTGTTCTAACTGTAGGGGGGATTGGCTACCAGGGACATGACAGAGATCACTGTTCCGGATAACAGCTCGTTCGTATCAGAACCCCCGTCACAACGAACGAGCGAGAGAGCGAGTGGAGGGTGAAAGGCAAGAGCTGTATCTTGGGTCCGCCGTGACCACAGTTCACTGCTATAGCTCAGTTATTGGAAGGTTCCCTGAGTACTGTGATGTGAGTGCAATAATTGAGGATTTTGTTTGTTGTTTTAATAAATGATTTTACGGTATCATGCTATTGGAGGCACTTTTATAATATTTTACACTTTTATATATTTTACACTTATAAGTGTATAAGAAGATTTTTCCTCACTAATTGAATCACATGGAACATATTACTTTGCATGGACTTTATTAGTACATTTCACATGTGCATTCCTTTGTTATATATACAAAGTAAATAATGTTTTGGATACACAGGTTTATTTAACCATTTTTTCAATTTCACTATCATATGGTGTTAGATTTTGTTACTGTATTAACTTTTTTATGAACACAGCGCTACTATTTTTCTCAATTAAAATACGCTCATAATGAATTCATATTGTAAGTGGCAGCTTTAGGAGATATTACGAGGGTATATGAGCATAGTGGTGGTACATTAAGTTCAGGTGCGTGGAACTTGCTGACCATTGTTTGTGTTTATTGACTTTGGCTAAAGTAGTCTGTCTTTTGTTTATTTGTGATTAAATAGATAAACTGTTTTGCTTTTACCAAACTGGCTGGAGGTCATTCCAGAACTACCCTAGATCACAGGACATTTGACTAATTAGTTATTCATTTAGAATCTTTAAAATATAGTATATAAAAAGGAGCAAAGACTTCCTAGTATAAATGCAGGTCTGTACATGAATTATCCTCACACCTGGTTTATGAATTATTATGTAGCCATTGCTGTTTTTCAATAGTGACCAATAAACAATACTGTTTATGCTTTAACAGCATGGGGCTCATAATTCTAGTCATGTAAAGGGCTACTGGTGTGATTTCAATTGAAACTTTAGACAATGCTCCAAGGTAAATGAAATTAAATAACCTTCCTTAAAAGGAAATTACATTATGCTTCAATTAAAATATATTTTATTTTCAATTGAACATAACTACATTTTCTGAATCCTTCTTCTACTGCAGTAAAGTTAATTAAAAGTGGTGGCTCTAGATTACTGCATTTTCTTTTTTCATGTGTCTTTTCTGTTTGCTCTGTTCAGGACACTGGACATTACGAAGTGATTTACCCATGTGCCATCCCCATACACTTTGCAGAAAGCTGTAACAAAAACATTTTTTTTGTTTGTTTCAAAGAATTTTATTGATTTTTAAAGAGTACCAACAAAAACAAATATGGGGGAGACCATTACACCAACAACAAAGGTTAGTCCAGGGTGGACCATCCGAATAGGTACAAAGTACTTGACAACTGTTTATATGAAGACGTACAAAGAACTTAACCATATAAGCTATTTCTTCTCATACTTGTCTAAAACAATGGGGGTTATTTACAAAAGGCAAATCCACTTTGCACTGCAAGTGCACTTGAAAGTACACTGAAAGTACACTTGGAAGTACAGTCGCTCTAAATCTAAGGAGTAGATCTGAAATGAGTGGAAGCTCATCATGCTTTATCATGCAATCATGTGCTAGCTAAAATGCTGTTTTTTATTTTCCTTGCATGTTCCCCTCGGATATACAGCGACTTTACTTCCAAGTGCACTTTTAGTGCACTTTCAGTGCAAAGTGGATTTCCTTTAGTAAATAACCCCCAATGTGTCACAGTAAATCAGAATGAAATATGCAGAGTGAGAAATCTCAACATAGCAGTCAATGAGTATATCAAATCTAACCGGAGCTTAACATGGGCCTTGTTCAATTTGGGGTCACTGCTGGAGAACATAATTGCATAGAGATCGGATATCAGGTGTCTCTGAGGTTTGGTTCTCATGCATATTGATTCAAAGGGGGTGCAATTTCTAGACCACGCAGGGAGAGGTTTAGTGCTAGTCAAGAAATGTATTTGCATGTACATCCAAAAGGGGAAAGTATGACCCGGCATTTGGGAGGACAAGGTGGCCCCTGTCAAAAAGGTTCCTTTATTGAAAAAGTTTTCAGCCCTGGTAGGTGCGTCAGATCAGAAATCAGTAAGAAACTATTTTAAAAGGCCAGGGGGGAAGTCAGAGTTTTGTTTGCCTTGAGTTAGAGGTCCTGGGGAGGATGACAAACTTAATTTCTGGCACGCTGCCTGGAAAATTTGGAGTGTGGGGCCTATTAAGGGATGGTTAACGCAGCTCATCGAGATGTGGGATGACCCGATCCATGGAAGTTGTCGTAAAGGAATTTAGGAGAACATATGTTCAAGATGAACCCAAGCCTTAGTTTGGGAGTGGACCTGCCAGTCTATCAATCTTGCCAAATGACATGCCCAATGGTATCTACTTATACCTGGAAGGCCTATACCCCCGTTCAGCTTGGGAATTGGTAACCTATCATATCCTATCCTTAGACATTTATTATTCCACACGAAATGGGTGCGGGCATGTTTGTATGAAGAAAAGAAGGCTACAGGAAGTTTTATAGGGATAGTTTACATAATATACAGAATTCTGGGAAGGATATTCATTTTAATGATGGCTCCTCTCCCGAACCAGAAGAAGGGCCCCGAGGACCAATTTTGCAAGTCCTGCTGGATATTTTTTAGAAGTGGAAGGCAGTTTCTAGTGCAAAGGTCTGTCCGTTTTGAGGGAAGTTGGACTCCAAGGTAGGTTATGGCATCTTGTGCAAATGCATTTTAATTTCCTTAAAAAAAGTTGGTTCGACTAGAATTATCTACAAGTGCATACAAATATTTTAATACTTATTGAATCATTTCCCAGAGATGATAGAAGCTCTAACTATAATTTAGTTTTAAGTAAGTTCATTAAGTTAAAATTCCCATTAAGTAAGTAGATAGATAGATAGAGATAGCTAGATTGAATTTTTTTGAAAGAAATAATTGAAAGAATGCAATCCAGTAACCTCCTTGGCGGTATTCCCGAGTGTGGCTCAGGATGAATTTTCAGTACCAAAAGCGGTAACCCCGAGCCACACTTCAGATCACAGGTACAGTTACTTACCTTGTCCCCAGGATCCTGGCATGTCTCTCCACTGTGTGTGCCAGCCGTGTCTCCACTTGATGTATCACAGTGCCGTGCTCCATTCCCTGCAAACGATGCGACGCACGGGGACGGAGCACGGCACCAAATCCAAAAGTGACACACACACAATACATACAGTACACTGTAATCTTACAGATTACATTACTGTATCAAATAATTTCACAACCCTTTTGTCGTTAGTGGTTTGTCCAGTGCCCTGCATGCAGTTTTATATTATAAATACTGTTCTTTCTGCCTGGAAACTGGAAATTGTCCATAGCAACCAAAACTATCCCTTTACATCAAAAAGCGGTTTTAGACCAGCTAGAAAACAGCGATAATAAATTAGAATCACTTGCAGAATTGAGCGATAGTGATTTGTAGGGAAATCCGTCATCAAACACTGAAAGTAATGACAGCAACAATTCTGCAACTGAGCAAATTTCAGTGTTTTTGATTTGATTGCATTATTGAATAATTTTTATTATTAATATATTGTTATTTGTTATAATTATTTATAGTTATTTATTATATTATAATTTATGATTTTGTGTTTCAAATTTTATCATACCCGAGTTGTCTACTAGACTCTTGTATGGACAGATTTAAGTGTGTTATTCCTAAGAATTACATGGCTACAATATAAAACGCCAAATTTCCATGCAAAACATTGTAGCACTTTGAGCATCAAAAATCTGAAATAATCATACCACCAGGGAGGTTAAGTACAACAAATGACCTTTAGTTAATTACTCTCTGTCTACAAGATGTATCACTTAAGCTTTGTACTGAGCCTCTTCTAAATTGCTGCATACTGTATACTGTATGTAGCCACAACTGTATCTATCTCACAGTAAATTGTACAATTTAATCCAGTAAGTATAAGAATTTACTCTTAGAACATCAGTCCCTGTCCAGAGATATAACAATTCTGTTCTATGACTGCTCTGGGTTGTAGCCAGGGCTTTTTTTCAGCGGGAACGTGGGGGAACACAGTTCTGGCACCTCCAGCACAAAATGCATGTAATAGCATAGGGTGTGGGGTATGGTGGAGGGTCTATTGATGTTGGCTGCTGGGGGGTCTATTGTCACTGGTGGGGATATGATTATGTGTGAGGGTCTATTGTTGCTGATGGGGAATCTATTGTTGCTGGGGGGTCTTATGTTGCTGGAAGGGATCTACTGTTGAGGGAGAGGTCTATTTTTACTGGCTAATGTTGCTTGGGTGGATATTTTGTTACTGGGTGTGATATTTTGTCGTGGGTGGTTCACTGTTGCTGCAGGGAATCTATTGTTGTTGGGGTAGAGTCCATTGTTGCTGGGGGAGTCCATTGTTGTGTGGGGATCTATTGCTGGGATTCTATTGTTGCTGGCTGCAGGGGATCTATTTTACTGCTTTTTCTTTTTATCATTAACATGTTCCATACAAATGATTTAGCACCACAAAATGATACTTGGTTCTGTATTCTTTAAAAGGGGCAGTGCTAGTAGGTGGGTAGGGGGTGGAATCAAGGGACAGTGGTCTGAGGTGGGTAGGGGCAGAGACAAGGGGTGACTCAGATGGGGGGAGTTCCTGTACCTATTCTCCGAGAAAAAAAGCCCTGGTTGTAGCAATATAATTATCAGTCTCCAGTCCACATGAAAGAACAGATAGTTGAGGGGTTTCAATGAGGCTTTAAAGCATTGGTCCTGAGATCCCCTATTGGGCCATAACAATAGCTTTCCAGAGGTTATGAGTCATTTCTGGCAACTGTACCAAAAGTATGTTTCTGTTGGAATCTTCATTAAATAGATTTCCCATCACATACTGTCCTTGCATTAAGCAAGGCTTGTTTCACATTGCCGCGACATGTCATGCAACTTGAGCAATAGAGCTGTTCTAATCAGTGTGACTCAAGTCGCAAAGGTTCCTGCACTACTTTGGGGCAACTTCATCATGACTTGTATTGACTTCTGTTAATAAAGTTGCAAGCAAGCCACATTGAAGTCATGCAGGATGTCGGTTGTTGAAGTCGGGTTGATGTGAACTGGCACTTAAAGGAAATCTCCCTAGCAAGGACACAGACAGTAATAAAAAAAACTGACAGAGTCTCTATCCCTTCCCCACACAAAAAACTTTGCCTTGAGTTGGGATTAAAGGAGAATTTTCACTTGTTTACATTATTCAGTTCCTCAAGGGACAAAGTACATGTAGTACTTTGTCCCATCTTCCTAGGTGCCCTGTAACACTAGCTGTGATGTTGGAAAGAATGCCGCCTCTTGGCACATGACAGCCCAACACCACAGCTGTTTTGTTAGCAAGCACCTGTCTCCAGCTCCCAGCACTTGTGAGGCAAGCATGGTGCAAGGAATGCAGAGGGAGGTGAGGCTCACACATGTAAGTGTTGGGAGGAAGAGACAGGTAGGTAGTAGCTGTCTCCTTGCTAGCTGGGGTGTCTGAAAGCCATGCACCAAGGAGATGCACGCTGTCTGATATCACAGTATGTGCTTTGTTTAACCGGTTCAATACAGGGCATTTTCACCCCCTTCCTTCCCAGACCAATTTTTAGTTTTCCTCAGGTTCGGCCTACACGTATTCTTCTACATATTTTTGGTAAAAAAAATAGCAATAAGCGTATATTGATTGGTTTGCGCAAAAGTTATAGCGTCTGCAAAATACGGGATAGATTCATGGCATTTTTTTTTTTACTAGTAATAACGGCGATCACGATTTTTTTTCATGACTGCGACATTATGGTGGACACATCGGACACTTTTGACACATTTTTGGGACCATTCACATTTATACAGCGATCCGTGCTATAAAATTGCATTGATTACTGTATAAATGTGACAGGCAGTGAAGGGGTTAACTCTGTACTGGGAACACAGATTGGTCTCCTCTCAACTGACAGGACGTGGACCTGTGTGTTTACACACACAGATCCATGGTCCGGCCCGGTTAACGGGCAATCGCGGGTGCCCGGCGGGCATTGCAGCCACCGGGCACATGCACCGGGTCCTGAGCAACGCGCGCGCCCCCGATGCCCCCTAGATAGCCGGGAAGCCCAGGCCGTCATATGACATCCACCCAGGATGGGAGATCCCATCTGTGGACGTCATATTACAATACGCGGGTAGTGAAGTGGTTAATGGGGAATTAAATGATGTAAAAAAAGTGAGAATTCTGCCTAAGAACCTTTGCACTTTAGAATGTTATCCTGCATTTCATTCAAACTGTTGCCTGATATATTTGATTTAGTAAAATCTGTACCTACCTGAGATTACACAGCATTTAGGATTATATTTATAAAGCAGTGAATGTAACATTCACCAAACATTCACTGCATATGCATCTTCCTAGTGCATGTGTTTGAAGTTAAACAGTGATTGATACACCTGAAATAAATGTTTGACAAATAATACCTTTGCTGCTATATAAAAATGCCCTTTCAGCACCACCAGCTTGACAAATTTCAATCAAAAAAGGGCCTGCATAAAAGTATGCAAGCCAAACAGTGACTACATACAAACAGATGCAGTCACTGTTTCGATTATTCCTTCAGACAAGGGTGTCAACTATGTCAATAAACAGAAAAGAAGAGCAGCACCCTTCTAAAAAACGAAAGCGTAGGGACAAACATGACATGGTGAATAGTGAGGACATCGGGGAAAGGGTTAAAGGTTAGTTAAGTTTAGTGTATCCTTACCTGATTGGTAGTGGTCTGTAGCAGGGATTGGTCACAGGAAGTTTAGGGGGAGTGGTGAGCTGTAAGGGTCCAGTCAGGTGCAGCACAGAAGAGAAGAAACTTCCCACCCGCCATCCCAATCGTTGAGCTGTTCTTGTTATGTGGTTTTCATGGCAGCCTGGCAGTGGTGGGTCTTTGGAGGAGGAGAAAATTCTGGTTAATAGAATGGTCAGGACCTGTCCTTGGTATGGGATTCTCGGGTACATTCCTGTTAACGAGGGGCTAACTCTGAATATATAAACGGAGGTCACTGCGCATACTGAGGATTGTCTCAGAGCCGATGTGTCGTGGCTGGGGACCTAAGTTTAAACAAAGGTTTTTGCAGTGAATAGGTTGTGTTTTGTTGCCTCAAAGACCACAAGCTTCATTTCTCAGTTTCTGTTCTAAGGAATGTTATGTTATTTAATTTGAAGTTATTTATTTTGTTAATAAAAGGCTGCGATTAGACATGAGCAGAATGAAAAAAATTGTTTTGTTTACTTTGGATTCTTTATTTACATGAATTTGGTTAGTTAAATTCATTTCATTCATTTAATTCGTTTTCGGAATTCTTTTCGTTTATACGTTTTCAAATTGATTCAAATTTTTTCGAATTTGGATCGATACGAAAAGTTTTCAAATCAATTTTGAATAGTTTTCGAATTCGAAAAGTTTTCAAATTTCCAAAGAGAATAAAATGGAATAGAAATTAAAGGAATAGAATAGAAAACAAATAGAATAGAATAGAAAAAATGTAACAGAAAATAAAAGAATATAATATAATAGAGTAAAACAGAACAGAATAGGCTAGAAAATAAAAGAACAGAATGGAATGGAATAGAATAGAATAGAAAGGAATAAAATAAAAAAAGAAAAGAATAAAATAGAAATATTGTAACCATCCTCTGAAATTAAAATAGAATAGAAAAGAAAAGAATTAAAAAAACAATAGAATAGAATTAATATAACCATTTTGCAAAATTCAAATAGAATCAATTCGAATTTGAATAGAATATAAAAGAATAGAGTAGAATAGAAAATAAAATAGAAAAAAACAACAGAATAGAACAGAATGAATATAACCATCTTCCTATTCTAATCTATTTTTTTCTATTCTATTCAAATTGAAATTGATTCTATTTGAATTTTGGGAAACTGTTATATTCTTTCTATTCTATACAATTTTTTTTTATTCTATTCTGTTATAGTCTATTATAGTCTATTCTAGTTCTTCTTTTTTTCTATTCTATTCTTTTCTTATGTATTCCAATTCTAATTTATTCTATTTTAAATTTGAATTTCAGAAGGTGGTTATATTCTTTCTATGTTGTTCTATTCTATTTGTTTATATTATATTCTAGTCTATTCTGTTTTTATTTTCTATTATTATTTTTTTTCTATTTTTTTCTATTTTTTTTCTATTTTGTTCTGTTTTACTCTTATTATATTATATTCTATTCTTTTATTTTCTGTTATATTATTCTTTTCTAATCCATTATTTTTTTCTATTCCGTTACTTTCTATTATATTTATTCTCTTTGGAAATTGGAAAACTATTCAAATTCAAAATTTTTTTGAAAACAATTTGAATTTCATCCGATTTTTTTTTTCGTTATTTCGGATTTGTTTAAATTCGGTACAATTGTAAAAAACGAAAATTTGTCCGAATTTTAATTTGTAACAAAACAAACCACATATGTCTAGCTGTGATGGCCATTTTTACTCCAAAACCTTGTTGTGCCCTTTATTGTATAGTTTGGGATTGGAAGGGATGGTCTAGCAGGCTTGGGTCAGTGTTGGAGTTTATCTATTCTACACTTGTCATAGCAAATCACAATTTAATGGAGATAAAAATGTTCATCTAGTCATGTAACACTGCTGCAACAAGCTGGTCCAGTCCCACTGATTCTGCTATAGTGGATACCAAAAGACTCTTGAGCTCTCCACACCAGATGTAATCAAACCAGCTGAAGTACACAAAGTAATGATATACTTTACCACACTAAAAACAATAATACCCACAATTACTAATGAATAAAAGTGCATATAAACCATAACTAAAATTGCAATGAAAACAGAATACAAACTATGGTACCTAAAGTTGTTCATAGGTAATGGTTTAAAAGGCTTTACAGGTAACCAGCTCAGAGTTAAACGTGAGCTATTTTTTAATGGACTATTAATAATAATCACGTAGCAGCACATGCACAATTTCTGTTTGGACTATAGCAAATGTATTTTATGTCTTCATACACTTTATACCCATGTTGTTTTAATCATTGCAATTTGAGTTATGGGGTTTTATTTACTAAAGGCAAATTCACTTTGCACAACAAGTGCACTGCAAGTGCACTTGGAAGTGCAGTCGCTGTAGATCTGAGGGGGACATGCAAGGAAAATAAAAAACAGCATTTTTGCTTGGACATGATTGTATGATAAAATCAGCAGAGCTTCCCCTCAGATCTAAAGCGATTGCACTTCCAAGTGCACTTGCAATGCACTTGCAGTGCAAAGTGGATTTGCCTTTAATAAATCAACCCCCATTTGTATACACTTTAATAATTAGAAATTGTGGATATTAGAACATGGTACAGTTTTTTTTTTAAATAGTGTAAATATAATAGCAGAGTAGATGCCTCCATTCATGCTTTTTGCCATGGATGGAGGAATTCATTTGATTTCTTTTGTTCGGCCAACAAGCTTAACAAAAGAAATCTGTACATATTTGTCTAGCCTTAGAGCACTTCATTAATAACCACTAGAGAAAAGGACAGAGAACACCTAAAAGAAAGTGGCTTTTTCTAGCATTAACTGATCAGATCAGGGAGACTAATTTATTAACATTCAAAGTTTGAATTACAAATATATCAAAGCATGAGTATATGTTTATGAGTGCCTTTTAAAAGGGCTTAAATGTTTAAGGCAAAAAAAAAATAAACATATGTTAACTGATTTACCAATATCTTATATATCTTTTACGATAACGATAACATTTGACAACTGAGAGACCTAAATTATACCAAGCTCATCACAAGCGGTACATTTTACGTTCACTAATAGTAATGGCTAAGTGTGTTAAATGGTAACTTACTGTACGTGATTCCTATTGACTGTGACTTTGATTATGGAATTGATTTTAATGCAATTTCCAGTCATGTTATACCACCAGTATTTTACTTTATGGAGCATGGCTCAAGGACAATAAAACTGTCACTATCTGTCTCTATAATTGGGTCAGTGTCACCAAATTCAGCTGGAGAAAAATCACTACAGAAATTGATAGTGGGAAGGCACAGACATTCTGGTACTACAGACATCAAATACTTGTAAACTATGTTTTAAAATCATACAAAAAAAGTATCCCTTTTAGAACTTAGAGAAACAATATTGTGAATATATTCATGGCATGGTTAGTACCTTCAACCTTTACATTTTTTTATATTTAAGACAGTCAATAACTTTAAATCTTCACTGGGATAAAGCAAATCCTGAGATTTCTTGAGCTTTAATTAGTTAACAAACAAACTAGCTTGCCACTCTTTTGAATATAGGCCAATTTACTCTAATGTGGTTACTCAGAATCCAGGAACTTCTGTCTGGTCTGCTCACTAAGGAAACATTGATGTAAGAATTCAGCTAGGAACATCGACTAAGATTAGCTCTCTATTACATTTCTCTGCTGCTCAACCTTGACAGCATCCGGAACACACAGGAGGATGCAGGCGAACTAAATGAGCTCTGTAGTGAATATATAAAAGGTCCTTAATATAAATACTTGCCATATAATGTACACTGTCTATGCATTGCAAGACATGCAGCATCAAATGTGCTAATATCTTTTTCTCTAAATCTTTTAGTAAAAAAAAACAAAGCTTCTATGGGTTTATCATATACAGTATATATTATAGATCACTATTTCTGCAGACTGGAACTGAGACCATACCAAGGCAGCTGCATTTTTATTCATAAGGATTTGTGGGAATTACTTTTCCAACTGAAGTACTTTATGATATGAAATTTCATACAGATGCAGTTAGTGATATTGTAACATTTTTCCCGCAGGATCTTACACAAAGTCAAAAACAGTAAAGCAGAGGGCTATAACCTTTTTCATTCATGAGTCACATTCAGATAAGACAAGCTGGGCTAAGCCATGCTATGTTTGAAATCTACTCACTATTTGCCTTTTGTTTGGATACAGTGTTATTCAATGCATATTAATTTATTTTTATTTTGATGAAAATCAATTGCTACCCCCCCACCCTTTACCATTTTTAAAAGTTTGATTATTTTCACCTAATTGACTCATTAATGCACCCTGCTGCTCAGCTGGGTGTGGTTGCGCTTCACTATTTTAATTTTGCTATATTGTGGACTTCTTGTATCATATTTTTTATCGCCCTGCCTATTTTTTTGCTATTTTGCACAGTGGCATTTGCACTTTTCTGAAGTTTGATTGTATATATTATTAGGTATGGATTCATAGATATATATTTAGCAGCACTACCACATAGGTATTTATATCTGTCTTTTTAATAAATGATTATATGCATCCTCTAGTAATAGAGGGGTTGGTGGGAGGAACCCCTGAGCCCCATTTTTATTTTACAAATAAAAATGGTAATTAAATTTGCAAAACACGATTCATTTTTTTTCAGACTGTATTACACTTTGACAGCTGTAGTCTGCTGCTTTCATCTGTTACTATGCCTTGCTCAAAGCTTATTGACAACTGAAACTATCATGATCAGTGTGATTACCTTGATTAGCTGTTTGGTTAGAAACCATGCTAAATGGTTCCTGATTGTTGATGTAACCCGCAACTAATAGTGACAGCAGCAGTCTTTAAAGGAGTTATAAATCCTCAAGGTTTTTCACCTTAATACATTCTATGCATTAAAGCGGAGTTCCACTCAAAAATTGAACTTCTGCTGTCCAGATTCCTCCCCCCTCCAGTGTCACATTTGGCACCTTTCAGGGGGAGCAGGTATTTGCTCCCACTTCCAGTAAAAGATTGCCGCAGTATCCGCGGCGATCTACGCCATGTCCGGCCCCTCCTCCGCCCCCCCTGCTGTCTTCTGGGAGACACACAGATCCCAGAAAACCACAGAGACCACTCAAAATGCGCAGGGTTCACAGAAGGTTTTTCACTTTAAAGTGGAGTTGCGACTAAAAAAATAAAATAAAATAAAAAAGTCAGTAGCTACAAATACTGCAGCTGCTGACTTTTAAAATAAGGACACTTACCTGTCCAGGGTGCCCGCAATGCCGGAGCCTCCACCCGGAGCCGAGGGATGGGTCGTCTTCGGGTGAGGACATTGCGGGCACCCTGGACAAGTAAGTGTCCTTGCTACTCTGTAGTATTTGTAGCTGCTGACTTTTTTATTTTATTTTTTTTTAGTCGGAACTCCGCTTTAAAGTGAAAAAACTTCTGTGCTGCAGCTGCCCCCAAGAGCCCCTGTTTTTCTTACCTGAACCCGATCGTTCCAGCGATGAACACAAGCCCAACAGCTCCAGCCGCTGTCTTGGGTCCTCATTGGATAGACTGACAATCAAATCCAGTGACATGGGGCCGGGGTGGCGCCGAGTCCTGTTGTCTGTCTGAGGCAACAACAGGAATTATTGAATAAAATGATAAAAAGAGCACAATGTAATGCACCGACTAGCAGCATACGGTACTATGATGAGCAAAACCTTCCAAAGGTCATGGAGGAATGTACAAGCATCACTACCAGCTGACGCGTTTCAAAGGGAACGTCCCTTCTTCATCAGAGCTCAGCAGTGAACGCTCCTTCAGCAGTCCCTGTATATAGTGCCTAAAAGCATTATCAGTAGATCTGGGAGGGTGCATAGAGCCCCTCCCCCTCAATATGCCCCTCCCTCTTACGCCCCTCAATCATATGGGCGAAGATATAAACAAATAGATGACTAGAAATATTATGGGGCATATTGAGGGAGAGGGGCCCTATGCGCCCTCCCTGATCTACTAAAAGATAATACACATGGCTGGTGCGCCCCTTTTTTCTTTCTTTCTCGTTGTCTATTAGGATTCCCCATCCTTGAGGGCAACAAGGCCTGTGTCGTTGTATCACCTGTTTGGTCATCCACTTGTGCGCAGGAGTTATTTATTTTTCTGCTATCCAGGCAGCAACAGGACTCAGGAGCGTGCCCACACTGGTACCCCATGGAAAGCGGCTCTCCGTGGGGGCACTCGATGAGGAGGAAGAGACAGGAGTGCCATCAGGGGACCCCAGTAAAGGACGATCCCTTGCACAGAGCAGGTAAGTATGACATGTTTGTAAGGGTTTTTTTAAAGAACAATCACTTTAAATTAAGAGTACACACAGATTTACACTTCTGTTTCTCAACTATAACATAGATTAACATTCTCTTTGCATAGGAAACCATACTAAGGATATTAATCGAACGTTTATGGGTGCCTGGGTATTTAAGGGGTCATAACAGGATTCACTTTTTTGCACTTCCCAGGTTCCAGAGTCTAGGTACTTAAAACCAAGAAACTGTTGCCTATGTTCTCATACGACAGTAGACTTTTACATAGATTTATCAAAGAAATGACTGCCAAAGAAGGCTGTCAGGTATGCCCAAGAAGCCCCATGCAATAGCAAATGTACGTTACACAGCAGAACTTGGTGTACACATGTGCACTTGCTTTTCCATAGATTTTTTTTAATACATTAGCTAGTAGAATTGTATTGAACTTGTATGTGTACATTCATATCATATCCTGAATAGAGTATACTACATAAAGAAAATACAAAGAAAGTGATACATGCTTTATATGTTTTTGGCCAATGACTGTATATTTAATTTTTTTGTTAAAGTTTATGTAGAAGACTTTTTTTCTGTTTAAATAGAGTAGGTATTGGTTAAACGCATCCTGTCCTGGGGATGCAACAGAAAATGAAAGGAAACCTTCCCAAAGTAGCAGTATTCCTATCTCAAAATACATAGGATAGATAGATACAAAATTATGAGTTGTCAAAATGTATTTCTCCTCACTTTCTGTCATGGTGACAGTAGTCACCAGGACATATACTGTAAAGGCCGCTTTATCTCTCTAGTTTAAACTGTTCTATATTACAGTAAAACCTTGGTTTGCGAGCATAATTCATTCCAGAAACATGCTTGTAATCCAAAGCACTTGTATATCAAAGCATTTTTTTTACAGGGTATAAAAGAGAAGAGAGGCACTCTAAGTGTAGCAATAAGTTGCAAATGTTGTACCTTCATTAAATGTAACCATTTTGCTACACTTAGAGGCTCCTCTCTTCTCTTTTATACTCAGTTGTGACATGACGCTACTCTTATATCAAGACATTGCTTGTATATCAAGGCAAAATGTATTAAAACATTTTGCTTGTCTTGCAAAACGCTCTCAAACCAAGGTACTCTCAAACCAAGGTTTTACTGTATATGATTATGTTATGAATTCATATAAATTATACTATTCATATAAAATTCTATGTTACAAACAAGAATTGAATTCAGGGAGCACCATTGACACTGCTATAAGGGAACAGTATGGGTTTCCAAAAAAGAAATTGCTCAACAGGAGCTGTTTGCCTGCAGACTATTTCTGATTGAAAATCTGTATAGCACCATCTGAGGAAAGCAGATGGGAAGGGAGAGGAAAGTGGAGAAGCTTCACTGCTCTGACTTCTTCAGGTATGTGTAAGTACGTCTGTTTCAGAGATACCCTGTACAATAATTGAAATGTGAGCCTGGACAAAAGAACAGCTGCCAAATACATACTGTCAGTGTTATATAATTCACAACTGATCTGTCTCACTGTTTGAAGGACAAGGTTGCCTGTTACATTTCTAAGTCCCCAAAATAAAAAAAATGATTAGGAAACATACAATATACTGAGCATTAAGATTTAATTAGAATATTGTAACAATAAATACATTCATTTTTAAAACTTCTACTAATTTGAAAATGTTTTCTTGGAGGTATTTTCCATGCCAGCTGATACACCTACTCTGAATAAAGTAAAGTCTCTCATACATCCAGCCTTCATCTTAACACAGAAACTAATGCAGAGCTGAAAGAAAGATTGCTTTCATGGTCACTGACAATCCAGAACAAGGACAGACAGATACACTTGAACATCGACATTTTATTTGTTTTTATTGCACTTTCTAACTGTTGTATTTGTTTAGAAATACAGATAATGAAAGAAACATGTATTGCCAATTTCTAAAGATGTATTCAATAAAATAAAGGAAAACAGATATTCCAGTAACTCATTGCAATCAACTAAAAATCAGATTTCACAAGCTTAGCGCAGTTAGACTAATAAAAGCTAAACATTAGTTGCTACAGAGAACTTCACAGCAATGCTCTTTTCTTTTTCTTTATTATGGAATAGGGATGAGCTTTGAGTTCGAGTCGAGCTCATGTTCGACTCGAACAGTGGCTGTTCGCAAGTTAGCCGAACAGCGAACAATTTGGGGTGTTCGCGGCAAATTCGAATGCCGCAGAACACCCTTTAAAAGTCTATGGGAGAAATCAAAAGTGCTAATTTTAAAGGCTTATATGGAAGTTATTGTCATAAAAAGTGTTTGGGGACCTGGGTCCTGCCCCAGGGGACATGGATCAATGCAAAAAAAAGTTTTAAAAACGGCCGTTTTTTCAGGAGCAGTGATTTTAATAATGCTTAAAGTCAAACAATAAAAGTGTAATATCCCTTTAAATTTTGTACCTGGGGGGTGTCTATAGTATGCCTGAAAAGGGGCGCATGTTTCCCGTGTTTAGAACAGTCTGACAGCAAAATGACATTTCGAAGGAAAAAACCCATTTAAAACTACCCGTGCATTGCCGACAACACACATAGAAGTTCATTGATAAAAACAGCATGGGAATTCCCCACAGGGAAACCCCGAACCAAAATTAAAAAAAAAAAGACGTGGGAGTCCCCCTAAATTCCATACCAGACCCTTCACGAGAGTGCGCCCCCCCTCCTGAACCGTACCAGGTAGCCCCCCGGTAGCCCCCCAAAACACCTTGTCCCCATGTTGATGAGGACAAGGGCCTCATCCCCACAACCCTGGCCGGTGGTTGTAGGGGTCTGCGGGCGGGGGGCTTATCGGAATCTGGTACTTACCCCTACCATTTCACTAAAAAACTGTCAAAAATGTTAAAAATGACAAGAGACAGTTTTTGACAATTCCTTTATTTAAATGCTTCTTCTTTCTTCTATCTTCCTTCATCTTCTTCTGGTTCTTCTGGCTCTTCTGGTTCTTCCTCCGGCGTTCTCGTCCAGCATCTCCTCCGCGGCGTCTTTTATCTTCTTCTCCTCGGGCCGCCCCGCACCCATGGCATGGGGGGAGGCTCCCGCTCTTCTCCATCTTCTTTTTCATCCTCTTCTCTTCTTCCTTCTTCTCTTCTTCTCTTCTTCATTTTCTTCTCCAGGCCGTTCTGCACCCATGCTGGCATGGAGGGAGGCTCCCGCTGTGTGACGGCATCTCCTCGTCTGACGGTTCTTAAATAACTGGGGGCAGGGCCACCCGGTGACCCCGCCCCCTCTGACGCATGGGACATGACGGGACTTCCCTGTGGCATTCCCCGTGATGTCACAGGGAAGTCCCGTCAAGTCACTGTGCATCAGAGGGGGGCGGGGTCACCGGGTGGCCCCGCCCCCCGTTATTTAAGAACCGTCATACGAGGAGATGCCGTCACACAGCGGGAGCCTCCCTCCATGCCAGCATGGATGCGGAGCGGCCCGGAGAAGAAAATGAAGAAGAGAAGAAGAGAAGAAGGAAGAAGAGAAGAGGATGAAGAAGAAGATAAAGAGAAGAGCGGGAGTCTCCCCCCATGCCATGGGTGCTGAGCGGCCCGAGGAGAAGAAGATAGAAGATGCCGCGGAGGAGATGCTGGACGAGAATGCCGGAGGAAGAACCAGAAGAGCCAGAAGAACCAGAAGAAGAAGAAGATGAAGGAAGATAGAAGAAAGAAGAAGCATTTAAATAAAGGAATTGTCAAAAACTGTCTCTTGTCATTTTTAACATTTTTGACAGTTTTTTAGTGAAATGGTAGGGGTAAGTACCCCCTTACCATTTCACACAGGGGGGGCTGGGATCTGGGGGTCCCCTTGTTAAAGGGGGCTTCCAGATTCTGATAAGCCCCCCTCCTGCAGACCCCCACAACCACCGGCCAGGGTGGTGGGGATGAGGCCCTTGTCCTCATCAACATGGGGATAAGGTGTTTTGGGGGGCTACCCCAAAGCACCCTCCCAATGTTGAGGGCATGTGGCCTGGTACGGTTCAGGGGGGGGCGCACTCTCATCCCCCCTCTTTTCCTGTGGCCTGCCAGGTTGCGTGCTCGGATAAGGGTCTGGTATGGATTTTTGGGGGGACCCCAAGCCGTTTTTTTTTTTTTTTGGCGCGGGGTTCCCCTTAAAATCCATACCAGACTGGTATGGAATTTAGGGGGAACCCCACGTCATTTTTTTTTTTTAATTTTGGCCAGGGTTCCCCTTAATATCCATACCAGACCTGAAGGGCCTGGTATGGAATTTAGGGGGACTCCCACGTCATTTTTTTAAAAATTTTGGTTCGGGGTTTCCCTGTGGGGAATTCCCATGCCGTTTTATCAATGAACCTCTATGTGTATTGTCGGCAATGCAATAGCCGCGGGTAGTTTTAAATGGGTTTTTTCCTTCGAAATGTCATTTTGCTGTCAGACTGTTCTAAACACGGGAAACATGCGCCCCTTTACAGACATACTATAGACACCCCCCAGGTATGAAATTTAAAGGGATATTACACTTTTATTGTTTGACTTTAAGCATTATTAAAATCACTGCTCCTGAAAAAACGGCCATTTTTAAAACACTGAAAAAACACTTTTTATGACAATAACTTGCATATAAGCCTTTAAAATTAGCACTTTTGATTATTCATGTTCGTGTCCCATAGACTTTAACGGTGTTCGCATGTTCGAGCAAACTTTTTTCCTGTTCGCATGTTCTGGTGCGAACCGAACAGGGGGGTGTTCGGCTCATCCCTATTATGGAATCAAGCTCAGCATGACCATGTTATGCCTATTGTAACTTATGGTACAACTAGTATAAAGAATGTCTTCTTAAACGTAGTGTATAGCATAGACTTTATTTACAGTATAATGATTAGAAAAAAAATAACATGTTCAAAAGAAGTTTTTCTTCTTTTTCTTCAGGTAAATTTATAATATTACATAAAATATTTTATATTTTTATAATTTAAAGATCGTGCTCCAATATTCTTTTTACAGTTTGTTCAGTCTATCTTTTCCTGCTTTCCAGAAAAAAATATTTACAGTTCCCAATAGCTCAAGTTGTAATTTACACATCTACACATGCAACTGAAGGAGTCAAAGCAATAACACATTCCATTCTCTCCTCTTCCCGTTGCTCTATTCAGATGGTCCTAAAATGAGCTGACGTGCAGAATATAAGAGCTGCCCAGCATTCACCCACGCACCCCTCAAAAGGTAATAGACTTTCCTGTAGGACAGCACCCAGGTTCCAGCTCTATTATACACCACACAAGTGTATTTTTTTTGGCAGAATCAAAATTATTTTCAGTTTACATAAAATGAAGACAAATCTAAGTGTCAGGTCACCTGAAGCCAGGTGACAGGTGCACCCCGTTGGGGTCAGGAGTGCACCGCTAAGGTAGTGGACCCTACGGCTGACTGCTGCAGATGGAGCTCTGGGTGGTTCAGAAAAGCAGGTCCTATGGAGCACCAACAAGGATCACACTGGGAGCTAGAGCATGAGATTCCCCAGGGTGTGAAATCTAAGAGCCATCAGGTGTTCACCAGAGCCCCTGATGGTGGGGATGGACTTCGCTGCAACTGGCTCCAGGTCACGGCCCCCAGGGTCTCCCAGCTCATGCTCATGATAGGCTATTGGAGTTGTCCCCTCACCCCCTTATTAAATACTTACCTGTAAAAGTCCAAAATACAGCGCTTGTTTCAAATAACAGGCCTTTCCAAGAAGGGATAGATATGAAAGGACCCTTCCCCAGCTTCAGTGTGTATGGAAAAGCACACCACACCCAATGTGAATCCAATCTGCTTACCAGAAGGTGATAATAAATAGCATAAACTCATCAATCACAAGGCATCACTGCATTGCTTATCCAAACACTGATAATAAACTTGATCCAATCATAGAATATAGCTTGTAATGAGCACTTATTCACTTAAAGCCATCAATATCACGAACTCCAAAGGATGTGGTAGATGTAATTTATCCAATCAATAGGTCAGTGATAACCAAATGAAAAGAATGAGGCAGCAATAGTGAAGCCCGTCAGGTATAAAAAGCAAATTTTTTTCTGTAGTTCACTTACAGTTAGTTACAGAATACAGACATCATGATGTGTAAAACTGCGGCTCTCAGCATGCTTGCATCTGCACGCCTGACATGTTTCATCCAATGGGATTTCATCAGAGGCCTGGCCTAGTGATGCAAGCACGCCCTTTTAAACAAGATCACTGATGACACGCTTTCCGGAGGGCGGAACCCTCCAGTTGCTGCATCAGCCGAAAATAAAGTCACTGGAGCTCTTGGTCATACTTCCTCGCCTGTGGGGGGTAAAGCTATCTATGGCAAGAAACGTAGGAATAGTCTGTGCAATATCATTGCACAAAGCAGAAAAGTATAGCATATTTGTTATTTTAAAAAAATGTATAGCCTTTATAACCAAAATTTGGAGCATGTAGGGCATTGCCCAGGGGATGTCCACATTACAGCAAAAGAATGCAACTTTTCAGCGTCACAGGACACCTTCATCAGGCATGTGACATCAGGCCTGATGCATGTGGCTTAGAAACTTTGCATTTTTCTTCTGTGATGTGATTATCTTTATTGAAAATGTTGGACATTTGAAGATCCATGGTGTAGTTTTATTTTGAATCTGACTATGAAACAGTATGACCTGGTACTTAATGATACTTTTAGTGACATTTCCTGTGCATTTGATGGGAAGTGTGCATTGGCACATTGTTCATTTCAGCACCCTCCTAGTCATTGTTAGCTATCTTAATTACATAGATGCTTATAGAAGCTTTGCCATATATTTGAGCACTTTATGAAAGGCAGACTGCCTTATCACTCAAGCATTTACTGCAGAAAATGACATTGTGCATTATCTGTAAGAGATCACACAGCTAGTTCAATGGAGTATCAACAACTTGTATACAATATATGGTAATTTCTTGAAATTATTTTTATGTCCTATATTTCCCAACAGGTTTGCGAGCCTAAATGTATTATAATCATACATATAAATGGATATGTATCATGCAAAGTGTAGCATTGGATAGTCTTCCATGGAAACAAAGTGTTTCTTCACATACATTTCCAGGCATGGCTTAGGCATGGGGATTACTGCATTCTGTGAAATTGTGTTGGATGATTTGTTCCTCTTTTGAGAGTTTTTATCTTTTTTTTACTACACACATGCTGCTTTCATACAGCCATCATTTGAAATAAACGGAGTGAACTTTCACTACTGAATACAGATGACAGCAATGTACATTAGAAATCATTACATTCTGCTCTACCTAATTACAGGGAGCTCAAAGTGCAGTGATTTATTGGTGTAATTGCTTGTCAATGTGAGATGATTTTATCATTATTAATTTGGAATGATTACAAAGTTAGAAATCAAATGGTTATGTTTTTACCTTTTGGAACACTCAATGGTCCAAAAAGTTGTCTAAAAGAAAAATTTGCGCTAGGTGTACAGAAAAACTGTGAATTCAGAAAAATGATGTGACCTGCAGCTGAACACTGTAACCCTGATAGGGGGCACAAAACAAAAATATATACAAAAAAGTGCAGCGCTGGATGACTACTTTACAGTAGACAATAAACTATAATAAAAAACATAACAATTAGTGCACATGATTATAAGGATTAGTGAATGAGTGAAATAACAAACGCCAAATCAAATTATCTTAAATGACGTGCTTAAGTGTCCACATGTATATAAGTGAAGATTCTGCTGAGTAAATCCGTGACTTCCACCGCTGATAAAGACCGTCACCACAGAAAGATTAAAGGCTTACCAGACAGCCATTGAAAAACAGCATGAAATATCCTCCACTTTGGATGTTATCCTCCCTGTGGATAGCTCCTAATTGAGAGCGCTGGAAAGATGGTTTGCAGACTGGTTCTCAATGGTGAAAGGAGGGGGGAGGTGAAATCCCCTCTTTTTCCATTAGGGCTAGTCTACACTTGCTTCAAAAGATGGCCCCGGACAAGCTCAGCCAAAGCTCCCTGAACGCCAGTCAAAGCCCTTTTTTTAGTTGTGTCTCAGGAGTCAGTATCATGGCTGACTGCAAGGATTTTTGAACAATGATGGAGTCTACCTAATTACAGGGAGCTCAAAGTGCAGTGATTTATTGGTGTAATTGCTTGTCAATGTGAGATGATTTTATCATTATTAATTTGGAATGATTACAAAGTTAGAAATCAAATGGTTATGTTTTTACCTTTTGGAACACTCAATGGTCCAAAAAGTTGCTTTGTGCATTTAATCCCATTCGGCAATTCAGATTAGACTTGTACATAGGCTTCTTATGCCTTTTTTAGAGGTTAGGACAACGGTTAACTGATTTGCTTTATTTTTCTATCCAGCCATGAAGCTATTGCCAGAATAACATCACTCATGGGTTCTAAAGTTTTTTAAAATTTGTAGAATTAAAGCTATTACTTCACTTTGAGATTTTTTTTTTTAATTCAGTGCCCCAGTTGGAGTAAAGTAAAAAGCAGCATCAACTGCAACACTCCCACGAAACAAGTTAAAGCATGCTCATCTGGTAGATGGATATCTGTCTGTCTAAATTTGTCCTGCAGGGCCGCTGGAATCAGTTTCGGGCTGCTGGAGATGGTGATGGTCGGGCTCAGGAGCCTAGGAGAGCCCCGGAAGTCCATGCCAGGCAACGTGGAATGCATGGCGTAAGTGCCAAGTGACAGACCAAATAAGGGACAGGCTCGGAGCATCTAGCTCCTTCTACAGGCCTAAGAGAGCATTGCTTCTAACAACTATTTATAGTGTAAGCTGGAGCCACAGCCAGAGGATTATAATAACCAGCTGCTCCAGCGTGTGTACAATACAGATTGGTAATAAGTAACAAATAATTATAAAGGAATGAAATACTATCTCAAAAACATTACAATTAATAAATATGTATTATGCAAGAAATATAAGTTTAATACTTTGTTTACTATATAACTTATATTACTTGCATAATGCATATCTATTATTTATAATGTTTTTAGAGATAGTATCTAAATCCTATATAATTGTATGTTACTTATTACCAATCTGCATTGTACACACGCTGGAGCCACTGGTTATTGTAGTCCTCTGGCCATGGCTCCAGCTTACACTGTAAATAGTTGTTTGTAGCAATGCTCTTAGGCCTGTAGAAGGAGCTAGATGCTCTGAGCACATAGCCTGTCCCTCATTTGGTCTGTCAATCCTTCCAGTGATGTCACTTTTGCCACACATTTCATGCTGGTTGGTGTTGACTTCTGGGGCTCTCCCAGGCTCCCGAGCCCAAACATCACCATCTCCAGCAGCCATAACCGATGCCAGTGGCCCAGCAAAACGGATTGTAGAGAGACAAATATCCATCTACCAGTTGAGCATGCATTTAACTTATTTCTTGTTAGTGTTTTTTATCCACTGTCATTAAACTTGAGGGGTATTCTCATGCATCTCATGGTGTAACTTAACTTGTGACACATTGTTCCTATGATGTATAATGTCACCATCAATCTTGGTTACCCTGCCTTAAGTGTATTGACCAGAGCTCATATTTTAAAGTTCTTTGTACAATTGAATCTTTTTCACAAAACAAAATATTTAATTTTTTACAATAGATATTTGTCTATTTTTGCTGCTAAAAAGCCCCATGGGGAGTTTTTCTATGTTTTCAGTTTTTTGGGGTGTGCAGCTCCTTGGACTCTCGCATATGTGTTTTTTCTATGATATACCTTTTTGGGTGGTGAAACACCTGTCGCTCAAAATATCATATACTCTCTTGTACTTTACAAGTATGAGTAACTTTCAAGGTGAAGAATGGGCTAATCTAATGTCTGGCTATGAAACTGATTTTGAACAGGAGGATCAAGTGAAAACACAGAACTCCTCCATTGTTCAAAAACTAAGTAGAATTTTAGAAAAAAAGTCTGCTCTTTTTTGGCACACTAAATACTTTGATCTCTACACCAAGGAAAAAATGAATCCATATCTAGATTTTCCCAAATCTGGAACAAATAGGTGAGGAATTTAAAAAGGAATGGGAGAGCAATCTGCAAAATTGCTCACAAGAGATGATGTCTATACTCACCAGAGAATATACCAAACAAATAGTTGAATTAGATAAAGAAATTAGCACTTTGGAATCGGCGCTGGTCCCATTCAAGGACCTTGCGCTATATTCCAAACTACAAACCAAACTAAAGGAACATTTATCTGAATTTAACAAGAATATTCTACAAAAGAAAGAAACCAAATGAGAGATAAGACATCTTTCTCAGAAGGGAGAGCGTATAAATGGGTTAGTAACAATACATTTCTGAGAAAACAAACAAGGGATTACCCCCATCAAATAAATGTAATGCTTCCTCCACTCCAAACCACAGCCAGGACCTCAAGAATCGAGGTCGTGGATGGCAAAAAAGAAGTAGGAATAATAAAGGTTCCTTCGAACAAGATTACAAAAACATACGGTAGACACCGATTCTGACTATGTACACCAAGCAAACTCCAATGAACACCTTTCCTCTTCATTGAGAGCTGGCCAGTCTTCGAATGCAGCAATGGGAGAATTCGATCTCTCTTGGATGCTCCCAATGTCTCCATTAGAGCATCCAATCCCATTGAACGTATAGTAACTCAGAAAACTTTAAACTTCACACAGGAACTTGCTCCCCTCAGGCCAACAAGGGAGGGAAGGGGGTGGAACTGTACATAACTCAGACTTAATGCAACCACTAAATGTTATCAACCTGTCTTCACATACTATAACCCAAGCGGAGACTCAGCTACTATCAAAGGGTTTGAGCTTTGTATCCAACACAATTTTGACATATTTGAACTTGTGACCCACCTTCATCTTTTTGCTTGCAAACTGATGCTAAAATGCCAATACGAAACAAGCAACAAAGACATAGATGCCACAGACTGGTCAAGATACAGCATGAGAGAATTTAAGGCCTTACATGACCTAAATAGATGATAGACAAAATGTAGCGCATAATATGCAAACCAAAATATAAAATAATATTACTCAATTATATTTCAGTTCAAAATAAAAAATGATGAATCCTTTGACCAAATAACCATATAATGAACACAAAGTCAATAGGCTAATAATCCCTCTTTATTCAATCCCCCAGGCACCTTAGCACCATCCATTCAGGTCTTCAAAAGTCTTGTTTTGGAAGATTTAGACAAACTAACGGAGCGCAGGAAAAATGTATATGTTAAACCGGATATTAAGATTGGCTTAAAATCATTATGTGAAAAAAAGAACTTCATAATCCGCCCCGACGACAAAGTGGTGGGATTGTGGTTTTAGATAAGGCTGATTACCTTAAAGAAATGAATAAAATTCTCAATGACTCAGATACATATAGTCCCATCCCCGCAGATCCTACTGCCACCTTTAAAAAGGCCCTAGTGGAATTGATCGATGAGGGATTTGCATTAGGGATCCTCAATAAAAAAGAGAAATGTTTTCTAGTCCCCCAGGTTCCACGTATTCCTGCCATTTATTATCTCCCTAAAGTCCATAAGGACCCTGTCAATCCCCCTGGCAGACCAATTGTCAGTGGGACGACTCAGTAATGGCCCAGATCGGAAAATATGTGAATTTTTACTTACAACCGTTGGTCCGCTCTACTCCCTCATATTTAAAAGACACCAGGGATACCATCAAGTTATTAGAGTCAGTCCAATTCCAAGAAGGGATGCTTCTAGTTACAGATGACGTACCGGCACTTTATATGTGCATACCGTACAATTTGGATTTTGATGCCGTTGAGAACCATCTATCCAGAGATAATAGACTTCCCTCCTTACAACGAAATTTTATTATGCAATTGTTGAAATTTGCCACCAGGCATAATTATTTCTGGTTCCAAAACCAGTTCTTTTTGCAGAAGAGGGGCGTGGCTATGGGGGCCAAGTTTGCCCCCAGTCTCGCCAACCTCTTCATGGCCCAGTGGGAAGAGGATGTTGTCTATGCAGCCCAGAGACCCGAGTTGGTTCTCTGGGCCAGATACATAGCCGACATCCTCTTCCTATGGGATGGTGATCATGTATCTTTGGATAATTTTATGATCACACTCAACACTAATGATAGAGGGATCTCTTTGAGCTATGAGGCCAGTCCATCCATGGTCCATTTTTTAGACCTGGAAATTTTTGTGGTAGAACAACATTTGGAGTTCCAAACCTATTTTAAATCTACCGACCGGAACGGATACATTCCGGTCGATAGTTGTCACCGAGATCAATGGCTCAAATCAGTGCCCCGCAGCCAATTTTTAAGACTGCACTGTAAGACAGAACTGACTAAAACCTCAGATTTTTTATTACAATATCAGGTCCTTAAACATAGACTCCTGGAAAAGGGCTATAACCCCGACCTTCTGGATGGGGAAATCAATAGGGCCTTGTCCATAGAAAGAAGCTCCACTTTAATATAGCGCCCCAAAACTACCTCAGACTGTAAGTTTAAATGGTCTCTTTTTACCCCTTACTCCACTCAATCCAAACAGATCAGGGCAATCTTAAAGAGACATTGGAGGGTGCTCTTAAATGACAGACTTCTCAGTCCCGTTTTACCGGAACAAGCGGCTGTCATTTTTAGAGGTGCACGGTCCATTCAAGGACAAATAGCCCAAATATAATAGACCCTCCTAAGAAAGTCTTTTTTTTTCAGGAATGCAAGGGTTATTACCCTTGCCACAAATGTAAGGTGTGTCTCCACAACATTGGAGGGAGGTGTAAAAGCACCACTTTCAAATCCACCGTCACTTCTTGTATATATTATATGAAGCATTTCACCACTTGCTCTTCACAATATATTGTTTATTTATTGACTTGTCCCTGCCACAAACAGTATGTTGGTCGCACGATCAGGACCTTTTCTATCCGAGTCAATGAGCATGTGACCGGGATTAAGAAAGGTAAAAGCAAAACAGTACCACGTCACTATTTACAGTACCATAATAGAGACCCTTCAGGGACTCTATTTCAAGTGATTAATAGGTTTGTCCCTCATTGGAGGGGTGAGTCATGTCTCCGTGGCGTCTCGCACCTCGAGACATATTGCATATATGAGTTGAGGTCCTACTTCCCATTCGGGTTGAACGTGGAGTGGGACCTCAACTCTTTTAATAATCAATCTTAGATATACATTTCTCACTTTATCCTCTTTTTCCCCTTTCTCCAACCCTCCCATGCAGATGGGGGTACACTATAGTCAGAGGACACATACATATTCACATATATTATTTTTGGTATTTTTCTTTTCTGATTTTTTCTTTATTTCACTGTTTTTTTATTTATTTATATTTCTGCTTTTGGTGTCTATCTATTGGTGAATTTATATGCTCTTCTCTGGTTTTTAGCATATATATTACGTGCTATTTTCAGCAGTTTATCTTATTTGATTCATCCCAAATATGATGACTGTGGTGTTTTCCCCCCAGGATATGCCTTCTCCTTTGGGGTACATGAACTTGACCAAGTGGGAGAAGCGCTGATATCAGGTCCAGATGCGCAGTGTGACCATGGGGATCGCATTTCCTGCATTATGGGATCTTATTTCCCCATGGTCTTGCAGGGCTTCCGTTGCTGGTCACGTGACTTGGGATTGACGTCAGGCGCGCTCTTGGGTCACAACGTCATTTCCCTTTGTTTGACACGTGGACCGGTGGCCGCCGTGGTTGGATGTTCTGGTAGGCTTGTTGATTGGCCGTTAGGTCCGCCTGTCACATAGTACATGTTTCTGGATGGGCGCCTGGTGCTCTTTTCAGCCAGACGCCACTTCCTATTATTAGAAATGTAGATCCCTGATTACGATGATGGATTCTTCAGTCGACCTCCTGATTGGTGGTTAGGTCCACCTGTCAGCCTCACGTATAATGTGATTGGTTCTCTCATATCTTGCCATCCAGTGTGGGATCAGCTGACTGCACTGGTCCAATAAGATTATGTAGTTTCTTCCATATTGTGCTATCTAGAGTGGGATCAGCTGACCACGCTGATCCAATGAGATTATGTAATTTCTTTTCCTTGCTATTGGTCCTTACTAGTTTTTTTATTTATAAATATAGGCAGCCTGGAGTAGATGGTTCATGCCCCAGTAGAAGACCCCTAGGTCAAAACACGTCGGGCCACTTTGCCATTCTCCATGTTGCCTACTTTTTCATCTTGTTGTGATCATGTTTTTATTGTACCGATTTTTTAGCAATAAAAAACACCCCTTTTATCTGCACAAAAAAAAAAAAATGGGCCATTTTACCATTCTCCATGTTGCCTACTTTTTTATCTTGTTGTGATCACGTTTTTATTGTACCGATTTTTTAGCAGTAAAAAACACCACTTTTATCTGCAATGTGGAAGCACATTTTTTCTTTTCACATACCATCCGAATGGGAGTGAGTGTTTACTCCAGCTCCATGAGGGATATTCCATCCTCCGAATCCATATCTTGGCTATCTACTGCGAGGACCTACCTGGTGATCCCTGGAAATCTACGCAGAGTCCAATTTTGAGGGTTCGATTGCCGGGATATCCTTCCTTATGCCCTGGGTGGCACACTGCTTTCCAGACTCCCTGTCGCTGACAAGGGAGTCCATAGGATCTGGTAAGAGTCTATACTTCATCTTTTCCATGATGCCCATTTCTGGTTGATGTGTTTTCTCCCCACGGATCTATACAGCTTTTTGCCAACTGTTGGAACACCATCTTCCTTGGGGATTACATCCATGCTCTTATGCAGCGGGACATTACACCCCTCACCTATTTGCTTATTAGCCTATTGACTTTGTGTTCATTATATGGTTATTTGGTCAAAGGATTCACCATTTTTTATTTTGAACTGAAATATAATTGAGTAATATTATTTTATACTTTGGTTTGCATATTATGCGCTACATTTTGTTTATCATCTATTTATTGTTTTTGTCATACTGTATGTAGCTGCTCCCCCCCTTTTTCACTAGTTAGCACAGTGTTTTCTTGTACACCTTACGTGACCTAACCCTCCTCTTTTAGGAGAGTAACTCAGATGACCTAATTGAAGTTGTTCGAAGAGGTAAATAAAATCATCCAAAATCCCATTACCCTATTTAAAAAACCCTCCACAAAATTTCCCTCATTAAATACCAAACCCAGTATGGCCACTTTTCTAAAACAAACTCTTAAAGATATTACTAAAATACCTTGCAATAAGAATATTCCACAAAATCTGTCTGTAGATGAAAATCAAGCCCTAGTATCACTATGCAATAAGAAATCGCTTATAATAAAGCCATCAGACAAAAGCGGTAATGTTGTCCTAATGGACAACACTGCATACAAGCAAATGTGTCAGGAAATCTTAAACAACAAGCAATGGTATAAAATTATCCCTTCTAGGCATATAGACATATTCAACCAACAATTTTATAGTCTTGTTGACAATGCCCATAGAAACAGGACAATCAACAAAGATCTATATGTGTTTATCAGAACTAAGTACCCCAAAACACCCACTTTTTATAGTTTGTCCAAAATTCACAAAAATCTCATCTGTCCCACAGGATGACCGATTGTTTTGGATAATGGGGGTATCTCTGAAAACCTGAGCAGGGTCATTGACTCATACTTGGAACCACATGAGGTAGCTTTACCATCATTTATAAAGGACACAATCCATTTTTTGAAGACTATTATTCAGTTAACATTATCCAAAGATTCTATATCGGTCACTATTGATGTTGCGGTTCTATACAGCTCAATCCCACATGGGAAAGGATTATCAGCTTTACAGAAGGTGTTACAACAAGGTTCCAGGTATGATGGGGCTCTTAGTGACTTTATTTTGAATGGATTGGACTACATTCTAAATCACAATTATTTTTCTTTTGATGGCTCCCACTACCTCCAGGTGCAGGGCGTAGCGATGGGGACATGTTGTGCCCCATCCTATGCCAATCTGTACCTGGGGGAGTGGGAGTGGTCCCTTTTCAGTGGTGAGGATCTTGTCGAGTAGGGATGAGCTGAACACCCCCCGGTTCGGTTTGCAGCAGAACATGCGAACAGGCAAGAAATTCATTTGAACACGTGAACACCGTTAAAGTCTATGGGACGCGAACATGAACAATCAAAAGTGCTAATTTTAAGGGTTAATATGCAAGTTATTGTCATAAAAAGTGTTTGGGGACTTGGGTCCTGCCCCAGGGGACATGTATCAATGCAAAAAAAGTTTTAAAAACGGGTCCGACAATACAGATAAAAGTCATTGAAAAAAATGGCATGGGATCCCCCCAGTCCATTACCAGGCCCTTTGGGTCTGGTATGAATATTAAGGGGAACCCTGAACCAAAATTTACAAAAAAAATTGCATGGGGGTTCCCCTAAATTCCATACCAGGCCCTTCGGGTCTGTGTGAAATGGTAACGGGGTACAAATGTACCCCTACCATTTCACAAAAAAGTGTCAAAATGGTACAAAAGACAAGACACTACTTGGGACAAGTCCTTTATTAAAAAATAAAAAAATAAAAATGTCCCACAAAGTCTTCTTCTCTTGCTCCACCGACAGACCAAAAAAGAAATAAGCCCCCCGCCCGCAGACCCCCACAACCACCGGGAAAAGGTTATGATGATGAGGTTCTTGTCCCCAGCAACATGGGGACAAGGTGCTTTGGGGGGCTACCCCAAAGCACCCTCCCCATGTTGAGGGCATGTGGCCTGGTACTGTTCAAGAGGGGGGCGCTCTCTCATCCCCCATCTTTTCCTGCGGCCTGCCAGGTTGTGTGCTTGGATAAGGGTCTGGTATGGATTTTGAGGGGGACCCCTACGCCATTTAAATTTGGCGCAGGGTTCCCCTTAATATCCATACCAGACCTGAAGGGCCTGGTATGTAATTTGGGGGGACCCCCACGCAAGTTTTTTGTAAATTTTGATTCGGGGTTCCCCTTATTATTCATACCAGACCCAAAGGGCCTGGTAATGGACTGGGGGGTCCCATGCCATTTTTTTCAATGACTTTTATCTGTATTGCCGGACCTGACAATTCATTTTAGCTTTTAAATTACTTTTAAATTACTTTTAAATTACTTTTTTCCTTTAGAAATGTCATTTTGTGCAGGGACTGTTCTAAACACGGGAAACATGTGCCACTTTACAGGCTTACTATAGACACCCCCCAGGTACGAAGTTTAAAGGAATATTTGACTTTTATTGTTTCACTTTAAGCATTATTAAAATCACTGCTCCCGAAAAAACTGCCTTTTTAAAAAATGTTTGCATTGATACATGTCCCCTGGGGCAGGACCCAGGTCCCCAAACACTTTTTATGACAATACCATGCATATAAGTATTTAAAATTGGCACTTTTGATTTCTCCCATAGACAATTCATTATAGCCACAAGTACTTTTAAATGACTTTTTTTCCTTTAGAAATGTCATTTTGTGCAGGGACTGTTCTAAACACGGGAAACATGCGCCACTTTACAGGCATACTATAGACACCCCCCAGGTACGAAATTTAAAGGAATATTACACTTTTATTGTTTCACTTTAAGCATTATTAAAATCACTGCTCCCCAAAAAAACTGCCATTTTTAAAACTTTTTTTGCATTGATACATGTCCCCTGGGGCAGGACCCAGGTCCCCAAACAGTTTTTATGACAATACCAAGCATATAAGCCTTTAAAATTAGTACTTTTGATTTCTCCATAGCCTTATAAAGGGTGTTCCGCAGCTTTCGAATTTGTTGCGAACACCCCAAATTGTTTGCTATTCACCTATTCACTTATGTTCAACTCGAACATTGGGCTCATCCCTATTGTTGAGTACCTGGGCCATATTTCCACATGTCTCAGGTACATCGATGACATCTTATTCATATGGGAAGGTTCAGAGAGACCCTCTTTGAGTTTTTTCCCTTATTAATGCCAACAACTACAACCTCAAATTTACTATGACACATGACGCCAAGTCGGTTACATTTTTGGATGTTCAAATAGATCGGCATCAGACAGGAAACCTGAATAGTACCCTGTACAGAAAAAGAACTGCTGGAAACACAGTGTAACATACAGATAGCTTTCACCCAATTCCCCTCAAAAAAATCTATTCCCTATGGACAATACCTTCACTTGCAAAGAAATTGCTCCAATGAAGTATCATTTAAATTAGAAGCTGGAAAACTTCAAAACAGGCTGCTTGAACGAGGCTACAGCCGTTGCTGCTTGCACAAAGCCTACAATAGGACAGTCCAACAATCACAGGAAGATATCCTGTTTAAACAGAAACCAAAAGGTGACAAAATTTTGACTCGATGCGCATAATTATGCGTTTTCCTCAACAACATAGACAAATCAGAGAAATCATCCAGAAGCACTGGTCCATACTTACAGATGATTACAAGGTCCAACAATATTTACCTGATATTCCTTCAATTACCTTTAGACAAGCTCTCTCTTTATAAAGATAAGGTAGTCAAAAGTGAATATCAGAAAAAGCCTAACAAACAACACTGTTCCCTTTATGGCACCTACCCATGTAGACACTGTACCTATTGCAATCTAATTAGAAAAGAAAGAACCTTTCCTTTTTCAAATGGCCAAATTTTCAATCCCAAGCATTTAGCCAACTGTCAAACGCGAGGTGTTGTCTATATGTTGGTATGTGAATGTGGGGCCTTTTATATAGGCAAAACCAAGCAGACATTTTGGTGTAGAATCTCGAAACATGTCTATAGGTATCTCCCCCTAGGCAGACACGTAATTTTACAGCATAACTATAGCATGGCCAGAGTTTCCTTCACCATACTCGACCAGATTCATATCCCAGACCGAGGCGGTGATTAAAATAAAATATTACTTCAACTTGAACAAAGATGGATATTTGGACTCCAGGCCATTGTTTTTCCGGGCCTAAATTATGTTTTTGTACAATTGTTTTATAACTCGTTTGTTTTTCAACAGATCCTCTTGACAGTTCATTTTGTCATCCTCCTTTGGGTTTTGCCAAAGGGATGGGCCCCTGCCCTCGCTCGGCTTCCCGGCACATTGGTGACACGTTTATACCATGATTCTCCCTGAATGTGTCCCTGCAGTCAAGCCTTTGGCCACTGGGGGAGCCCACACCATTCCGGCGGCGTCCCGTGATCGCCGTCAGACGTGTTTGTGACATCACGCTCATGCGTGGCCCAGTTCCGCGCATGCGTGTGACATACTGACATCACGCAGTTTGCAGAAAGGATGACGGTGGATGCCGGGGCCCTCTGGCCTTCCGGAACACAGAGGGGGCCATGTTGATGCTGCCATTGGGCAGCACCAGCCACCATGGAGGGGTTGGGAGGGGAGGGAATCCACAGCGTCCACCTTCCAATCAATACTGATTGGAAGGTACTTAACAGCTACTTCCTCCTAGTGGCTCTTCCGGTGATCCCTGGAGGATTAACAGCACTCATACTATGAGAGGAAAGCAGACTGGTAAGTGCTATCTTTGATGCACTGGCTGAATGATTACTCTACCAACTATTATTTAGACCTTGTACTAATCTTCCCATATAGATTGGATTTCTAACATCCTATCTTGAACCCTGTATATGAGCGCCTACACCTGTGCCAGGTTTGGCATCTTACACTACAACCTTAAGATCAAAGGTAAAATTATATTTATGTACACCTGCGCAGTTTTGTTCCTTACTGCAGCATCACTATTGACACACATTCCTTTTTTACATTATTCAAATTTAGTTTCATTTTTTGCTTGTTTATGTCATATCACCTTTTGCACACATGCATAGCACTTCACTTAAAAAAAAAAACAAGCCGGCTCGAGTGGGGCAGCATGAACATGTCCCGTAGGCCACATACACCCCAAAGAGGGGGTGGAGATGGAGAGTAAATAGCCTAAAAAGCACAACTCATAATGGATGTTGTACATCACACATGTGTCCGCCCATCCAATCAAGGTGCACGGTCACTCCATCAATCAAAGTCGAACAGGGATTGTAAACAAGAAAGTGTGTAGATACAGACACTGAAGAGGAATATGGTGGGAGAGCAATCACCACAGAGATTCATAACATATGTCAAATGAATCAGAATAACCTTTACTCCTCCTTTAGAGTCTATGGACACTAATATATTCATTCAGCATGATACATCACAGAAATGTCCAACCTAGACAGAAATCAGAGTGGAGGGAGAAAAAGTCGCAAACACAGAGAGCACATAGAAAAGGTACAGGTTGGCATACGATGGGACACAACAAGTCCCCATCGCAACCCTCTGCACCTGGAGGTACTGGGAGCCAAATGTAAACATATTACAGGTGAGTATTTGTTTGAGGATAGAGAGAATAAGCTGCTTGAATGGCCATGAGCCCTGTTCCCTTTCTTTTAATATTTCCTGTATTACAGAGAGACCCAAAGAGTGTGGGATGCTACTGTATAGTGCTTCAATATCTATCGCCACCAGGATGGTTCCCAGGGGCACATGGATATTTTCTAAGCACCGTAGGAGATCAGGGGTGTCTTGTATATATGAAGGATGGGAAACTACATGGGGATGTAAATAGTCATCCACCAACCAGACGGCCAGCTCTGTATTGGCCCCAATGCCAGAGATAATGGGTCTACCTGGTGGTTGCTTTAGGTCTTTTTAGGTCTTAGGTAGTGTGTAAAATGTTGGGGTCCTGGGATATTTCCCCAAGATTGCCTCATATGTGTTCTTATCCAGTATCCCCTTATAAAACACCTCCACTAGTAATGTAGAGAATTTATTTTGAAATGTATCTACCAAATTCTCTGGGATCTGCCTATACCAGTCTTGATTTTCAAGTGTCTTATAACACATGACAGTATACTGGGCTTTGTCCATAAGCCCCCCTTGTCAGATGGCTTAATGATAATCCTGTCATCTGAGCGAAGATTTTTTAATGCTTGTTTTTGTAAAGGAATAAATTGTCCTCATTGTGAGGATAGATCTCTAATGTTTCACTTTCCTTTGTGACCTGTGTAATGAAAGCCCAAATATTAGGATTAGTCTGTATTGAGGGAATTTTTTCTGATTTCTTACGTATTGGTGGATGGGATTTTGTATTTACAGTTGGGTTTTTATTGCATACTGGGGTTGTGGGTTGAGAGGTCCCTTGTTCTGGACTATTACATTTCTAATTTTCTTCCAATAGGTCCTTTAGGTCCTTTAAGGCTCGGTACACACCTAATGCTGATGCGGCTAACAGCAGGGGTCCTGTGCGTCCTGGTTCACTGTTTCAGGTCCGATTTCAGCCCAAATTTTGGGCCGAATTTGGACCTGAAACGGACCAAAAGACTCACAGGATTCCTGTGCAAATTCGCAACGGAGCCACACCAGAGATATGTGAATCTCCTGCTATTGCAAATTGGATGCGAAGAACCTGTATAGTGTGAACACTGCCTAAAGCTCAGAAGTCTTTCACAGAAAAACCTTTCCATTGGTCCATTAATTTTTTTGTCATTGTATTTTTTTCTTTCTGACTTTATCAAAAAGGTTATGTGTATGTTAATTTACGAGCAAAAAGATTTAGGTCTTTTTTCACCTCAAAGTGATCTATTTCCTGAGTGGGGCAAAAAGTTAGTCCACGTCCTAGGACTTCTATTTCTATTTGTTTAAGGATGTGCAAGGATAAATTTATAACATTAAGAGTTGAGTCCCGTGTGGGGTTTTTGTTATGTATTGGTCTATGTTGTTGTTTAATTTCCTTTCTTTTTGTGGGAGAGCCCCCCTTCGATGCCAAGAAAAAATGCTGGTGTGGGTGTACCAAGAGGTTGCATAACGGTGGTATCACCCCCAACGGGGTGCTCACTTACCTGTGTAGAGGATAGAGTGATTGAAGTGATAGGACCCCATTTTCTAGGTCACCCTGTGAATTTGCATGTGAATTAAGCAAGTGTGAATCTTTTCTTATCACCACCTTTTTATGACTGCCCATTACTTTGGTTAGGTGGTCTTTTTTTGGAAGGTCAATTTCTCCATTGTGACTTCTGTATGCCCTGTGATAATCAAGACGTGGTAGATGTGTTATAGGAATTGGAATCTCATACTTCCTGCTCGTTTTGACTCTCACTATATCCATGCATCCCCTTCCTACAGGTCCATGGATGTCTAGAATTCTGTGTTAACCATTTGTAAGCTTGGTTATTGGCAAAAGCTATCTTATCTCTACCAAATTTCTGTTCCTTTTTCCTAATTAAGTCTGCATAAAAATTCTCAAGATTACCACTGAGATCTTTATCTTTGATACCATAGAGGGGATGGGAACATAGTAATTTACAGTATAGTTGTTTAATTTCCTTAACCACCTTCTTAATGTTTTTCATATATTGAGCTAGAAATAGTTCCATAATTTTAATGTGCATTTTTGCAGATTTAATTGCCATGCATTTCTGAAAGCAGATGACATATATTCTGTATATATTTGGGAAAATTTGTATCCTAAGATCCCAAGGATTAATGTCCTCATGAATATAAAGTGTTAGAAACTTGTAGTGCCAGTAGAGGCTCGCTATTTGTTTCAAGGGCTTTGTATAATGTTTGCTAACATACATCAAGCTCTAGAGATGCCCCTTGTTCTCCCAAACAGTTTTTCTGGATTTCTAACATTAAACAGTCCCATGTCGTACCAACATATTCCGTCATTGTTCTAATTTGGCCAATATCTAAGATAGAGCAAGCATCAAGATTGCAAAATGACTATAAGAAAGCACAATATGTATACAAATTATTTGCAATTATATGTTGTATATGCCTCTATATACTGTTCAAAAAACAAATGGACAGGAATATGGTAAAAGTCAAAACGTTGGGTATTTGCAACCCTAAATTAGTTACAAAACGAGGACCCTCACCTTGCCAACATCCAATTAGGTAGAAAAGGAGAGTGAAAATAGAAACTAAATTCTCAAACATGGCAGACCTTGTAGACACGTATATGAGGTGATTGTTTAAAAAAATATAACAAACTTTAGCGATGGTGTGAAATTGATAATGGCATGGAAGCCAATAGATCCAATAATTGCAATCTGCATGATCTTAGAGTGCCAGTAAATCTAATGACATTTTACAGGACATTTTGCACTGTATGATGCAAACACCTATACCTTTAATATATTCATTATATTCTCCTTTCACCTGCTTGTGAAATGTAATGTGTTCACACAGTGGATCACACTCATTAGCAGGGTCAATTTGACCATGGACTTTTGATCCAGTAAGCATGGGCAGAGCACTGCATATCTTTCATGGCACACAGGGTCAATCATTCTGCTTGGCTGGGAAGGATGCAGGATGGACATACTGCTGGAGGTGATAATGCAGGCATATGTTTTGTCCGATTGTGGCAATGCAGTCACCTCTACCTTCACCTCATCACTGGTCTTATCCTTTGACTTCGAAGTAGCTCATGGCATAGCACATGCAATATCCTAGGCTAAACAAAGCCATATACTGCATTGTATCTTGTATGCATTGAAGACTGGAGCCAAACTAGGTCAGAGGTAACTGACCCCATGTCACCTTCAGCCAGGCAAAGGACTAACCTTCTGCCCAAACTTTGCCAGAAAAAATGCACATACTATATGTACCTTGCCAGGCACATGTCCTCAGTTTGGTGGTGCAGCAGTTCAACATGGTGTACACTAGCTTCCAGTAGATCCTTCTTTAAGCCAGAAGGAGTTTGTGGCTACTTTAGGTGGTCATAACTGGCCACTGTTTGTCTGGCAGAAGTGAGTGCAGTACCAAGATTAGCTACCTGACAACTACATTACCTGTGACACCCCCACACAGTGGAACTCAACATTATCCATGCTACAGAGGCTGCACCAGCAGCAGTCTGCTAATAAAAAGTATCTATGTGATATAACATGGTATAGCCTGTACTTGGTACAGGCTATACCATGTTGGTATAAGTATGGTATAAGTACAGGCTCTATGAATGGTTAATCATGCTGTACATGTGGAAAATCTTGACACCTTTTGGAGAGAAAATCAAAATAGTGAGCTGTGATGAGGCATGGATTAGTGATACAATCCCTCTCATATTCCCTTTGAAGCACACATTCCATGATCATTAAGATCAGGGACTAGAGGCACAGCATAAAGAGGAAGAGGGTGACTTTCTGCTGTCTCAGGACCAGCAAGATCCTTTGTGTACGGCCTCTACCTCTGTGAAGCATAGACAGAAAAAAGGCAGAGGAGATGTGTTAGGAGGTGGCAGTAGAAGGCAGAAGAGGAGGGTTGGGGTTCTGGAGGGTGCGGATAGGAAGCACTTCTAAACCATAGGAATTTTATGTAAGTGGGGTTTAGGAGGGATTTTGTTAATGAGGTCTCCTATTCTTGAATGCCTATGTTGGAAGTTTGTGATTTGGGTCATCACTCTATTAGATCCCTGATACATTGGTAAAATGGCCACAGTTCCTGAAGGTGGCACTGTAGAATCCTCTCTAATGACCAATGTACCTTTGATCCTGTGATCCATTAAAAATAGAAAAGGAGAAGGCTTTGTCATGGAGAGGTGACACTGCCTGTCTCTAGATAGTGTATACTGAATAATATTTGAAGATATTGTGAAGGGAAGAGGGTTCAAGGAATGTGGGGTTGTTTTTTAAAAGTGTTTTGACAATTTATTAAACTTTTAGACAATGCAGTGTAGTACTGTTATGCCACTGGTCATTTTATTTGAAGCTGAGTACTTTAACTTTTTTTCCTGTTGCTTTTAGATCTGTTGAAGGCACTACTTACACTGTTAAATTCAAGCCTATTACTGCTGATAAAAAAAAAGTCAGGTGGTGCAGCATGAACTAAAAAGGCCTTTTTACAAGTTGGGGTGCTGTTGCTGTATGCTGTATTTAAGCCTTTTACGTAAAACTTGTACTGTTTCATAACTCCATAACAACACACAGCTTAAAGGCTTCTTCAGTGCATGTAATTTAAAGGATTGGTTTCATAATCAAAGTCACAATAAAAGGAGCACTCTCTTGCCATTGTACAGCATTTTTCAAAGCATTTTTTTGCATGGTTAAATGTTCTCAATGAGAGTGTCCAGCTCCCCATGTCATTTTTAACAATAGCTTGCATAGAAAATAGCAAGAATTTAGTAGCAAGAATCAGCCCCTCCCCATAGACTTCACTGAGGGTTGCTGCTAAGTTTAGATTTTGTGGAACAACCCCCCCCCCCCTCCAAATTGAACCCTGGCCAATTCTCTCATCTCTTCTGTAAATGCAGCTTATTATGATATTTCAATGTTTGCTTTTTGGAAGATGATTTTCTCTCTGTTTGTAAACTTTTACATGCTTATCACTTTATAAAATAGCTTTGACATTTACAATGAAATTCTTTCATTTTCACTGAAGCCTACAGCATAAATGTTTATTTCCTACCATTTATGTAATACTTACATGAACAAATATTACTTTGGTATAAATCTGAAAAGTATATTGCTTTAATTACAGTTCTATTATAATACGTAATTTTATGTACTGCATACATGATACTGTTCATACCTGCTTTATAACAGAGCAGTTAGTGCTTCTTTTATAACTTTCACTTTAATATCAATAATAATAATTCAACTTTTAAACGTTTTATCAAACATAGGCCTTTGGAATGTGTCCAACATCTACAGTTTATCATTTGTATCAATGATAATTTTGGCAATATCCAAGTAATTTTATATGCATTTTGTTGTCAGAACTTTTTTGTGAATCATTTTTGACAGCAAAAATGATGGGTATACAATACTTTGTAGCCAATATTTCTAGTAGTAATCTTACCATTCACTGTTTAAATGAATGTAAAATATTGTAATTACACCACTACAAAATAACATGATTTTGTATGTGTATGCGTAACATACCTCAGGTAATAACAGCTTTTCAGCAATTTGATTATGGGTTGTTACAAATAATGAAAGATTGCTATATCCTGAAATGTGGCATGTGCATTATTACAACATCACTGTATTTCGTATTGGCACAAGTACCTGGTTATTATTTTATTATAAAAAAATGCAGACTGGCTAAATGTCATCTGCCTAGTTTTGGAATGCTCCCTGCATTTTGCTGAATATGGATTTTAAATATTACATTGGGAACTGGCAGTGTGTACTATGTATCTTTTAAGATGCTATGTGAAAAGGCAGAACATTTTGTTCTGCCTCCACTGGCTTCTACAGAGAGCTAGCAAGTGGTTGGCACACTGGCCACCTGTCATTTTGCTATCATCTTGGGTGATGTGATTAAGGCCTGATGCTATTGGCTATCCTGAAATTATATTATTCATTTACAGCAGTAACTAAATAGGATCACATATGAGGAGATCTTGGAACGAAGAAATAAACAAACAAGTCATTTTGTTGCAGTAAAATGCTTCTAGACATCTGAAGATTTAAAAGTTCATATTACGCTTTATTTTTCAGAATTGATTTTGCAGTTGCCCTTAAAACATGACATAAATAAAACTGAAGCACTCGGCTCTATGTGCACCGATGAGTTTATAGTTACATAGTTACATAGTTAGTCGGTTTGAAAAAAGACACAAGTCCATCCAGGTCAACCTTAAAAAACAATAAATAAAATAAAAAATATCGTACAATCCAATATACCCAATTTTATACCCACAGTTGATCCAGAGGAAGGCAAAAAACCCCAGCAGAGCATGCTCCAATTTGCTACAGCAGGGGAAAAAATCCTTCCTGATCCCCCAAGAGGCAATTGGATTTTCCCTGGATCAACTTTACCTATAAATGTCAGTACCCAGTTATATTGCAGCTATCATACATTAGGGAACTTAACTGTTGATTGGGACTTGTATATGTAAAACATTCATCTACATTCAACATTTGCAGTTACTGGACCCAGCAAACTAGTCTGGCCATTTGCCATATAGCAACTATTAACTAGGTTACGTGTATACACTTCAATTATTGTATCATATATATCTGAGAATGCAGCAGGAAAGGGTGGGGGACGAGCGAGTGCCCCCCCCTGAACCATACCAGGCCACATGCCCTCAACATGGGTTGGTGGGTGGCTGTGGGGGTCTGCAGGCAGGGGGCTTATCGGAATATGGAAGCCCCCATTATGTGAATGTAACCCATACCTTTGTGAATGTGTAGGGGTACATTGTACCCCTACTCATTCACCCAAAAAACTGTTAAAAATAAATAAAAACACTACAAGGGTTTTTGACAAGTCATTTATAAAAAAATAATGAATTAATAAAAACAATGTCCTCCTGATGTATATCCATCATCTATCACAACGCCCACTGTACCGTCGCATCCAAAAAAATAAAATGATCTGCAGTTGTTGAAGGCAGACCGCTGAATGCCTCCTCTGCCACATGACAGTTCTTAAATAGGTAAGGGTTGGGGCCACATGGCAGTGTTACCTGGTGGCCCGGCTCCATCACATCACTGACCCAGTATTTAAAAAAATTGTTTTGCATTGATATATGTCCCCCAGGGCAGTATCCTGGCCCCCATACCCTTTTTATGGCCAATTACTTGTATATAAGCCTTCAACATGGGTACTATTGATATCTCATGTTCGGCTCCCATAGACTTCAATGGAGGTCGAGGTTTGGGGCCGAACTTTTCCCCTGTTCAGGAGTTCTGCTGCGAAGGGGGGTGTTCGGCCAATCTCTAGTAGGAATATTTAGATATACACAGCTAAATCTTATGCCGCATACAGACGATTGGAATTTCCAACCACCAAACCGTGGATTTATTTCCGACAGATGTTGCCTCAAACTTGTCTTGCATACACACGATCGCACAAATGTTGTTTGAAATTCCGAACGTCAAGAACGCGGTGACATACAACACGTACGACGAGCCAAGAAAAATGAAGTTCAATAGCCAGTGTGGCTCTTCTGCTTGATTCCGAGCATGTGTGGACTTATGTGCATCTGAATTGTGTACACACGCTCGGATGTTATGACAACGGATTTTGATCCAGCTCTCAAACATCTGTTGTCGGAAATTCCGAAACAAAATGTGCGATGGAGCCTACACATGGTCGGAACTTCCGACAACAGGCTCACATCAAACATTTGTTGTCTGAAATTCCGATCGTCTGTACGCGGTATAAGAGTTCTTACACAAGAAAGGTAGTTCCATCTGCAATACACATTTATAATAGGGTTACATAATATATAAAAATTACACACTAAACAGCATTTACAACACAATGTTCAGTATAAGTCCCTGGCTTATATGGTATTTACACATTACACACATAATCATATTTACAATACAATGTACAGGCATGAAGTTTACCTCTCAATTTCAGGTCTGGTCATGCTGACTTCTGGGTGTCACAAAACAAAGAGAGTGTGCAGCTTGGTGAAAAAGCATTATAGTCCCCTCTCCTTTCTGTACCGTGGCTAATACTGTATAATGCTCCCTAATTGGTCAATGTACCTAGCAAATGTATATTGGGCACAGCTTAATTGGAGGATTCAAAGAATGCTGCTGTTTTACAGCCCATATGATAAGGGGAAACAAAAGGCCAGACCTTTGAAGTGGAAAACTATTTACAGTAACACCAACATGACACTCAATAGTTTTGAATCTTTCGATATCCCAAAAAAAAAACAACAAGAAAAATGAAACAAGAGAACAAGGAAAACAATAAAGTTGATAAAGCAGGTGTAAGGCACTTAACATGGTGCAAAGAGTAGAGCTGGTGCAAAGCACCTATAGGCAGCGGTTTGCTGCTAAGTGGTATTGGGGGAATTTAGTTCAGCCTAAAATTCCCTAACTTCGCCCCCCCAGGGATTAGGGAGCTATAAGAAAAAAAGAGAAAGAAGACCTTCCGTTTGAAGTTATACATGAGATTTTGCATTTTTAGCAGTAACTTCTTTCCACTCTCCGTCAATTTGACGTGGTGTACTGGTAGTAGGGTTGACCTCATTTGATTCTAGGAGTATGCCCCATTCTCACAAAATTGCAAGTCCTTTATCCAAGGAAGATATCACGTATGTGCGATTTTCTCTGGTCACAGTGATTTTGGTTGGGTATCCCCATCTGTAAGGAATTTTATGATTCCTCAATACTTTGGTTACTGTGTTCAGATTTTTCCTTTTTTGAAGCGTGTATTGCGAGAGGTCGGCAAAGAATTGTAAATTCTAATAGGTTGATGGTATTTGCTCCTGTTTTCTCATATATGATATTAGATTTTCTTTTACATGGAAGAAATGTAGGCGTAGGAGCACATCTCTTGGAATGTGGTCAGGTAAGTGAGATGGCTTGGGTAGACGATGAATCCTGTCTATTGTGACATCTAAGTCAGTGAGGCCTGGTATAAGATTTTTGAATAAAGTCGCTGCGTAGGTCTGATTGGTGTACCGATTCTGGTATCCCTCTTATTTTCAAGTTATTCCTTCTCGACCTATCTTCTAAATCAGCTAATTTTGCTTTGATCCAGTCGTTTTCCCCTTCTTTTTCTTCATAAGCATCGACCAGATCGTTTATGGTGTGAGCATACTCTCCCATTTTAACCTCCATGTGATCCACCCTGTCCCAATCGCCTGGATATCTCTATTGAATCTGTTCATGCATGAGGTCATATCGGTCTGGATGGTGCTCCTCAGAGACATTAGCATGTCTTTTAAGACTGTATCCAGCACAGGTTGATTCTGTGTGGGGAAGGATTCAATAGATTCAGGCATCTCCCTTGTGTCTTCCCCTGACTCTAGTGCAGGGCTCACAGGCGAGCCTAATCCAGTGCCATCCAGCCTGGGTTTGGACTTAGCTGGGCTGTTTGAAGAAGGGGTAGAAGGACAGGAGTATTGGCTGTTAGGAGATGTTGTTTTGGTAGGAGGATTGCTCTTTTTTGATGTGTTTTTTGTGCTCGAGGCCGCCGGCGGAGTATAGGCCTCGGCGCCATCTTGCTTACTTCCAGCTTCTGTGATAGAGTAGAAGTCTGTCAAGCGCTGGGGACGGCTACTGTTGTGCTGCTTGTTAGGCATGGTCCCAGCAGTATCCTGGTCCGAATCGCCATGAAAATGGGGTGATAAGGTGCTTTGTGCTGCTGTGTCCCTGGGTAGACGGAGCTCCGGGATTATTCGACCATCCGGCTCCGCTGCAGGCCATGCCCCCCGACTCTCAATAGTTTTAATATGTTTCCATTTAACTAAAATATATTTCTAATTATAATATTATAAGATCCCGATGTCGGAAGAAGACCCCTGGAGCTGCCTAATAAATTACTTTAAAAACCTGTCTAATGTGTTTTTTTATTGACACTTTTTTCCTAGGTGAATGGGTAGGGGTATGATGTACCCCCTCATTCACATAGGGTGGGGGACCAGGATCTGGGGGCCCCCTTATTAAAGGGGTCTCCTGGATTCCGATAAGCCCCCTGCTCGCAGACCCTGACAACCAATGTCCAGTGTTGTCGTAAAGAGGCCCTTGTCCTCATCAACATGGGGACAAGGTGCTTTGGGGTGGGGGTGGCCACAGGGCACCCCCCTGCCCCAAAGCACCCCCCCATGTTGAGGGCATGCAGCCTGGTATGGTTCAGGAGGGGGGGCGCTTGCTCGTCCCCACCCCTTTTCCTGACAGGCCGGGCTGCGTGCTCGGATAAGGGTCTGGTATGGATTTGGGGGGACCCCCACATTGTTTTTTTCAGCATAGGGGGTTCCCCTTAAAATCCATACCAGACCGAAGGGCCTGGTATGCTCTTGGAGGAGGAACCCATGCCGGTTTTTTATTTAAAATTTGGCGCAGAGTTCCCCCTCAAGATCATCTGAGCACAAGTCGCATGCCAAAGTCGGATCATGCGAGATGGCGATCCGACTTTGATCTGACTTCAATGATAGTCAATGGGCTGAAGTAGAATCAAAGTTGGACCAAAGTAGTACAGGGAGCATTTTCAAAGTCAGACCGACTTGTGTCAGACCAGTTAGGATGGCTCCCATAGGGAAACATTGATTTTCACACGTCATGCGACATGAGCTCCCAATGTCAGAGCATTTGTCGCACTAGTGTGAACCCAGCCTAAGGCCCCTTTCACACTGGGGCGTTTTTCAGGTGCTATAGCGCTAAAAATAGCGCCTAAAAAATGCCCCAAAGAAGCGGTGCGCTAGCAGGACGGTACGGCCCCTTTCACGCTGGGGCGGTGGGGGCGTCTGCGGTAAAGCGGCGCTATTTTTAGCGCCGCTTTACCGACATTTTAGCAGCATTATTCGGCCATTGGCGGGGCAGTTTTAACCCCCCATGGGGCGGTTTTAACTCCACACTAGCGGCCAAAAAGGGGTTAAATCTGCCCGCAAAACACCGCTGGAGCGGCTTTTTGCCGGCAGTATCACAGCGCTGCCCCATTGATTTCAATGGGGAGCAGCGGTGGAGGAATCGGCCCCGCCGCTTTACCGTCATTTTAGCAGCATTATTCGGCTATTGGCGGGGCAGTTTTAACCCCCCATGGGGCGGTTTTAACTCCACACTAGCGGCCAAAAAGGGGTTAAATCTGCCCGCAAAACACCGCTGGAGCGGCTTTTTGCCGGCAGTATCACAGCGCTGCCCCATTGATTTCAATGGGGAGCAGCGGTGGAGGAATCGGCCCCTTCACCACTCCAAAGAAGCTGCTGGCAGGACTTTTTCTGACGCCCTGCCAGTGCAATGCTCCAGTGTGAAAGCCCTCACTGGAGTGAATGGAGCCGCTTCTTTAGGGCGTTTTTCAGGCGCTATTTTTAGCGCTGTAGTGCCTGAAAAATGCCCCAGTGTGAAAGGGGCCTAAAAAAAGTCCTGCTAGCAGCATCTTTGGAGCGGTGAAGGAGCTGTGTATAAACCGCTCCTGCCCATTTAAATCAATGGGACAGCGTGGCTATACCACCGGCAAAATGCGGGCAGATTTAACCCTTTTTCGGCCTCTAGCAGGGATTAAAACCACTAGCGGCCAAATACCACCGCTAAAATGACGGTAAAACAGCGCTAAAAATAGCGCAGTTTTACCGCCGCCGCCCGCACCGCCCCAGTGTGAAAAGGGGCCTAAGGCCCCTTTCACACGGACGGACCATTCAGGTCCGCCTGTCGGACCTGAACGGACACTTCATAGACCTCTATGGAGGGTTGGATGTCAGTGGTGACATGTCCGCTGACATCCAACCCACTCCAATCCGAAAAAGTGTAACGGAGGTTAACCTATTTTTCCATCCATCTGCGGATTGGTTCGGGTGACAACAGACTCTACGGTCCATCATCATTCGATCCCCCATAGAGGAGAGTGGCACTCTGACAGGTCCGTCCCTGCACAGTGTGCAGAGACAGACCTGTCATCTGCCTGCTCAGTGGGGATTGATGCAGCGAACCCCCGCTGAGCAGAGCAGGCTCCGTATGGACATGTCCGTGTGAAAGAGCCCTAAGGCCAACGCCCTTTGTACAAAAATCCACGGGAAAGTTTGTACAAAGTCCCATTGTGTGTATGAGGTTAAAATTCAAGTTTTCATATCTTTAAAGGTCACCATACACTGGGCAATCAGTTAGATCTTCCATAAATTAGATTCAGTGCAAGAGCCTGTTTGATTTTCTACAATTAGAAGTAATTCTTACAGTGCATCTTCCTATTACCGCTTTAGCCTAATGCTCTGTTTCCGCTATTTCAACCCCAAAGTTGCGTGATTTACAATGTGCTTTTTCGGCTTGTTTTCCACTATTGCGACTTGTCATGCCACTTGGGACTGAAAAGTTGCATCACAAGTTCTACCCCATGATTTACAATGAGTACTGTTCATATGTGTGCAACTTCAAGTCGCAGCAACTTCAAAGTAGTCCCTGAACTACTTTGGTCCCACTTTGATGCGACTTGAGGTCCATAGACCTCAAAAATACACAGGCATTGCTTCAAGTTTTGGCAAAAAGTTGCGGAAACTCGCTGCAAAAAACACACGACTTTGGGCTTGCAATAGTGGAAACCGAGCCTTAATGCCATATCATGCGGCTAGTTCAAAACATCTGAGAAAAAGTCGCACTAAAGTTGGAACAAAGTAGTGCAAGAACTTTTTTTGGAGTTGCACCAATTAGAACGGGGGAACATTGAAATACATGTGTTTTGACACGTGAAGTCGCACAACAACTCACAGTAGTGGAAAGAGAGCCTAAGGCCACTTGGGACTGAAAAGTTTCACCACAAGTTGTACCCCATGATTTACAATGAGTACCATTCATATGTGTGCGACTTGCTTACGCCCATGTAGTATACACAGCAGGCACACATCTTTATTACAGAAATCCATATTTTGCATGGAAATTAACCACTTGCTTACTGGGCACTTAAACCCCCCAGCTGTCCAGACCAATTTTCAGCGCTGATGCACTTTGAATGACAATTGCGTGGTCATACTTAGCCAAATGTTTTTTTTTTTTAAATTTTCCCACAAATAAAGCATTCTTTTGGTGGTATTTGATCACCTCTGTGTTTTTTTTCTTTTGTTCAAAAAAAAGAAAAAAGACAGATTTTTATAAATAATTTTGCATATTTTTGGATATTTTGATATTAAATTTTGCAAACAGGTAATTTTTCTCCTTCATTGATGTACGCTGATGAGGTGGCACTGATTGGTTACACTGATAGGCAGCACTGCTTGGGACCACTGGTAGGCATTGATAGGTGGCACTAGCAGGTGGTACTGGAGGGCACAGATGAGGCAGAATTGCCTCTTTGGGACCAATGTCCCTTGCACCTAAGCCGGTGATCAGCTTTTATTTTTATCCTTATGCTGTTAGCGTGAGGAGAAAAAAAAATTACAGAGCTTTAGTTTACATGTTGTGATCAGCTGTCATTGGCTGACAGCTAATCGCGTGGTAAGGGGCCGGGATCGGCCCTTACTTCGATCTGAGTCTCAGTGACTCAGTGTGCACTGCGCGCCCTGCAGGGAGCACACAGGGAGCCTGTCCTATGATGGCCTCCCAGAAATTCAGGTCCACGCTGTGGCCGTCGTTTGGCTATAGCACAGACACCATGTGGTTAATAGTAAAACAGATGCAGATTTCTAGGACTGGCCAAAAATAATGTTTAGAGTCAAAGGCAACTGATGATTTTCTATTAAAGGTCTAAATGGGCCATTAACATGCATCACAATTGAACTTAGGAATGTGTCTTTGCAAAGTTAAGCTATCTCTTATTTTTGCTTGGGGATAGACTGCAGCGGGATTAGAAGTTTTGATAGATGTCTACACCCCTGATAGGGTGAAGACAACTCCCAAATTTTGCCAATTTCTCATTCAAAATTATTCATTTCCTGCCACATAGCCAATCAGGAAGTGAGGGTAAAACCCTACCAATGTATGTCCTTGGGGACACACAGGTCAATCTAAATAGTTCCCCCATTCGGGAAATTTCACTCTAGCATTTTGCCATGTACATCCCAAATTATTATGTATCTTGGGGTTTATTTACTAAAAGGTAAATCCACTTTGCACTACAAGTGCACTTAGAAGTGCAGTTGCTGGAGATCTGAGAGAGACATGCAAGGAAAAGAAAAACAAACAGCATCTTTGCCGCTACACGATTGGATGATAAAATCACCAGTGCTTCCCTTCTGATTTTCATCAACTACACTTGTATTGCAGAAAAGATCTGCCTTTAATAAACCCCAAAATACCTAATAATTTGGGGTGTACACAACAAAGTGCTAGAGTGCAATTTGCATAATGGGGACACTAGTTAGATTGACCCGTGTGTCCCCAAGGAAAAATATTGTTAGGGTTTTACTCTCACTTCTTGTTTGGCTATGTGACAGGAAGCGAAGCCAATTTTAAGAAAAGGGACACAAAGCCCCCCCCAAAAAAATTCTTGATTTCCCTCAAATGTCCACAATTAGAATAGCATTATCTTGAGCTTGATTTTAGTTCAGTGCTCTAAATCAGTGCTTCTCAACCCTGTCCTCAAGTACCCCCCAACAGGCCATGTTTGCAGGTTTCCCTTCATCTTGCACAGGTGCTTTAAATCAAAGTCAATGGCTTTGTATTTTGGACAGCTATTTTAGATAAGATACATTTCCTAAACATGTCCTGTCGGGGGGGGGTACTTGAGGACTGAGGCTGAAAGCCACTGCTCAAAAACAAAATTGAATACTTACCACTCTGAAATGTTACTTTCCTGGTCACTATCCATGGCAGCATACACACAATCCATGCATGTGCTACCATGAAGGCACCAGGAAAGGAACTTAAAACTAAAAAAAAAAAGATAAAAAAATTAAAAAAGGGATTTGTCTAAGTCATGCAATCAGCCTAGTTAAGCTGCAGCTGGGAAATCCGTTGCATGAAAAGAACACAAAACAAAAATTTGAAACAATTTTAATGGTCCAAAAAAAAACCACACGACTTGGAAAAGCAACAAGGAAAGCAAAATACACATGTATGTTATTTGAGACACTAACAGAATATGTTTGAGGTTTGACCCTTTTGCAGTGTAAATTAACAGGAGTTAAAAGGAGTGCACCCACAAATGGACATCTACTAAAGGATTAAAACAACATTAGGCACAACATCTTGAGAAAGAATTTTAAGGCCTTATGCACACGAGACACGGTTAAACGCGTGTTCAGAGGCAGTTGGACACTTTTTTCAACTGCCCCTGAACTCATTCAATGTTATCCTATGTGTCCATGTACACAGTCTCATTTTTTGGCATTTTTAGGCAGTTGCATTTAACCTTGTTTTTCCAGAAGCAAAAAAATGGGTTCAGATGCAAAAGTTTTCCACGTTTCAGATGCCAAACGCGGCTAAATGTCGGTACCACGTTTAGCCGCGTTTGCATTTATAAGCATTTTTAAAAGAACCCTATTTTTTTTGATCAGAAAACACAGAAATATGATGGTAAACTGCAGCAGAGAATGATATTTTGCAACCCGACTTTGGGGCCCCATATCTTGGGGCCACTTGGTACTAGGAACCCCAAATTTGATTTGCTAACAGTGGAACTGGCACTACAACATATCCAAATTTGGGGTTCCTAGCACCAAGTGGCCCCGAGATATGGGGCCCCAAAGACGGGTCGCAAAATGTAAAGCACTTTTCTGCAGCAGAGAATGACATTTTGCGACCCGACTAGCACCAAGTGGCCCTGAGATACGGGGCCCAAAGTTGGGTCGCAAAATGTCAGCTTCTAGACGCAAACACGGTAAAACATGGCTAAACGGGCGTTTCTAAACACCAGTTTCAGCTTTTAAAAACATGTGTTCAGCAGAGTTTGCACCGGCGTCTCGTGTGCATGAAGCCTAAAAATAATGCAGTACAGACAGTTAAATCAAAGTGAACCATGTAAAAACAACAAACATTGCCAACATAAAAAAGATTTCATGGTAAAATAACCACCACCCAAAAAAAATACAACAAACCAAAATAACAAATAAATTGCATAAAAACACATCTGTTTTGCAACAACATAACAAACAAAATACAAAGAGAAAATACATGTGTTAGAAACTCGATAAGGACACCCAAATGTACTCTCTTGCTTTTTTTTTTTTTTAATTCAAATCCACTTCAGAAAACTCTTGAGAGACTATTCAGCTTGACGCTCATTCACTGTCTCCAACAAGGTCTTGCATCATCGTGGAAAAGACTTATTTTTAATCAACATTCTCCATTTTTTAAATTTCCAGATGCCTTCAGCATCCACACCCTTCTTTTTATCCAACACGAAAAAAAAGTATAGCTTGCTTAGCCATAATCCTATACACTGTTTACTGTCTAACGAAACATTTTTATATACATACAAGTTGCGTGCATCCCACAACACTTCCTTTAATGCACATAGCACTAACCACAATACTCTGTTTATCTTTTTCCAGTTTTCCCAAGCCATACATCATCATTTTCCACTCACTCACCTTCACTCCTGTTATTTCTTTCACCAGATCTTGACTCTTATTGATCACATCTTTCGTTACACCACACCCCCAGAACACATGCTCACTGTCTTCTACAACCCCCCAATTCATTCTCGGACAAATATCAGACACACGCGAATCCCTCCTTTTCATAAATAGCCTCGTAGCTAGACAGTCATGCAAACTCATCCATACTATCTGTCTCTGCACATTTGTCATCCCATATATACTAATTTTCTTCCATACTTCCCCAGCCACTGACGCATTAACTCCCCTAAGGTTACACACATACTCCTTCTCTACCAACCACTTTCTCACCTTCACTTTATCCCTCTCCCCTTCTCCTAAATCTGCCAACTTAAACTCTACCCTAAACTTTTCCAATACCCAGTAGTCGCGTGCCACCACATAAGCCACCGGTATTCTTGAATCCCTTCCCAACCACCCCCATCTCCTAAACAACCACCCACATAAAAAAGCTATCATCCTAGCACACACTCCACCATTCCTCAAAACTTTCACCACACAGAACCAATAATGCATTAACAAAAACACTCTCACATTCGGAAAACTCAACCCACCATTACATTCACGTCTACACACATATTCTCTCTTAACTCTTTCCATTTTCGAGCCCCATAAAAAGGTAAACAATAACTTATTAATTTTCCTCAATCTTATCTCTCCAGGAGGGAAGATATTACTTGTATACAAAATTAAAGGTAAGATTACAGCCTTGACTACAAAAACTTTCCCATAAATCGACAATTTTCTTAGACACCAAAACCTCAACTTCTTGGCTATCTTTTCTCCCACTTCATTCCAGCACACTTCCCCTTTCATTCCATAGTCAAACACAATACCCAAAATCCTCACTCCATCCTCAACCTTCCCAATCTGATCATCCAAACATTCCAGTTGTCTTCCATACACACCCAAACTACACTTATTCCAATTCACACTCATTCCCGCACATGCACAAAAAATTGACAAAGTAACTTCACCCTTCTTAACCCACCACCGACTGACACACTGCCACCATGTCATCCATATAGCCTAAACATTTCACAATTTCCCCCCCCACTCCCAGGCATCAAAAAGCCCCTCACCACCTTATCCCTCTGTATCATCCTTAACAGTGGATCAATAAAACAAATAAAGAGAATAGGGGACAGGGGGCACCCCTGTCTCACCCCAGATTTAACCAAAAAAGCCTGCCCCAAACTCCCATTAACCAGAACCCGACTACTGATCCCCCAATACAACCCTTTTATTACATTAATGACCAGCTGTGGTATACCCATCCACTTCAAAACCTCCCACAAAAACCCATGATTTGCTTTATCGTATGCCTTCTCAAGGTCAAATGATGTCAGGATAATCGAACTATTCCTATCTTTACAAAAATTAATTATATCCCTAACTAAAATTAAATTCTCTGAAATCATTCGACCCGACACTGCACAGGCCTGCATCTCGCTAACCATCCTACTAATGACCTTAGATAATCTCCTCGCCACTATATTTGCAAAGACCTTGTAGTCTGAATTTAGTAAGGAGATAGGCCTCCAATTTCGAATATCCATCTTATCCCCCTTCTTATAAATTAATACCACTACCCGCTCTCTCATAGATTCAGATATCATGCCTTCCTTCATAATGTAACTAAATACCTCAACCACATCCCACTTAATAACATCCCAAAACAATTTAAAAAACTCACTTGGTAAGCCATCCATTCGCCCCCATGCTTGCCACAGCTTCCCACACCTCCTCCTCATTCACCGCTTTCTGCAAAAAAACCTTATCGTCCTCATCTAAATTATCCTCTACCATATCAAACATTCTAGTATCTGACTCATCAACACACACTCCCTCATACAATCGTTCATAAAATTTAGTCATGCATTCCAGCACATTCTCTCCCTTACATTCCCTACCTTCTTCATCATACACACCCTCAAACACTCCTTTTTCCTTACAAACCCTCTTGAAAAAAAAATCTAGAACATTTTTCATCCTGCTCCAGGTGTTTAACTCTCGCTTGAAAAATAATTTGTTTTCCTCTTTCAATTAATACCTCTTTAATCCTCTTCCTAACATGGTCTATTTCATCGGCCATGTCATAGCCCATATTTCTAAATGAATATAATGTAGCCAACCTGACTTGTAACAGAGAATATCTCCTTTTCTCATTGCTACTTTTATCCCTACTCTTTTTTTGAAAAAAGAATTTAATTTTCCTGACCAATCCCACCACCCCAAAATATTACTAAAATCTTTTTTCCTATTAACCCATCTACTATATACCTTACTAAAATGGGCTTTGACATGCTCGTCCTGCAACAATAAACTATTTAACCTCCATACCCCTAAACCAAACTTAATACTATCTCCCATACTCAAATCAACATACACTGCCACATGGTCTGAAAAAATGACTGGCCTGTGTTTAACATTAGCACATTTGAACACATCAGAAAACAAACATAAATCAATTCTGGATTTGGTGCGCCCACACTCCGAAAAAAAGTGAAATATGGATCCACCAAACGTAGAACAGTATGATCATCATTGAGATGCAAGTCCTGAATTACCCCATTCAGCATAGTGCTACCTACATCTAACTTAGTCTCCGCTACTCCTATCCGATCTTTCACAAATAGAATCATATTAAAATCACCCATGATCACACTAGGTCTCCTTCCCACTGCATGTAACTTCAAAACTTCAAAAAACTCAAGACGTTTCTGGCTATTCACAGGAGCATATAAATTAAAAAGCCTAAACTTCTGGTTAAACAAAATTAAATCTGCCATAATTAATCTTCCTGGCACTAATACAACATGAGACATAATGCGAATATTTCTATTTGTAATGATAATGCCTACCCCAGCATTCCTATTTTCCCCAACTGCCGACCATATGTAATCCACCACCCACTCTGGAGGCTTGGGCGGTCGATTAAAAAAACACTCCTGTAGACAGATGATGTCTCCTCCATTGACCTTCAAGTCCTCAAAAACAGCACACTGTCTAGCAGGAGACCCAAAACCCCTCACATTGAGGGACACCAGCTTGATGCTCATTCACATGAAGATGTGCATCATTCACCCCCAGACCTATCACTTAAGCCAGAAAACTGACATACATTCCTCAGGGCTATAACGCTTTCATCCAAAAACTCCTGACTAGGCGACAATGTGGCTGGCTGAAAAATTTCTGGAGTTCCTTGGGTTAGTGCTGGTGATTCTACCTCCACTCCAACATCCCCTAGGACCTCAAAGGGGTTAGGTGTTTCAATCCCAGCTGTCTCTACTTTCAATTCCTTAGCCCTTCTCTTTTTAGGGCTCCCCAAAGCGTCCACCTTGGTCTTGGCACCCAGTGTCTCCATCTTTTCCACCTCCTCTTCTTGGGCTTCCTGCACTTCTGGCTCCCACTGTAAGGCTGCTGCCAACTCCTCCATACCCTCCTACACTGCCCTCTCCACCTCTTCTCCACTCCCCACTGTTAATGGCTCCACACTAGTGGATGGCACTTCTACTCCTTCCTCCACTCTCTCCTTCACACCCAGGTGCCCACTTTCTTCCTTTTCTACCACCACCTCCTCCACCTCCTCTTCCTGTCTTTCAGGAGAGTTAGACAGCACCTGTGTGGACACTGGTCGTCCACTCAGCGGTGCACCTGACAGCTTCAGCATAAGAGACATAGGCTCTTACTTTTGGACAATTCTTCACTGTATGATCACGCTGTCCACATATATCACAGGCCGCTTAATCAAGCAAGCCCCAGCCTCATGTCCCTCCTCCCCACAGTTTCGGCAGTGCATCTCCGCATTACAGTCATCTCTGGTATGCCCAAACTTATGATATCTTCTGCAGTATGTCGGTTGACCAGGGTAGTAGAGAAACCCTCTATTTCCTGCTATTGAAAAATTAGCTGGTGGATGCCACCAATCCCTTCAGAATCCACCTTCAGCTTGACAAAAATCTTTAATTTGCCATTAAAGATCCCCAGATGATTAGTCAGCCTGAAGCCTCCCTTCACTGCAGAGCAGTATCTCTTCAAAAAGGCCACTACCAAGGCAATGTCCGTGAAGGGGTTAAACAGGTGAACAACCAATGGTTTCTCCTCCATAGCATACAAGGGTTCCACTATGAAAGGCCTTATAGACTCATGGTTAGCTTTCTCCAATTCCTTACACTTCTCAATAACTCCCATGCAAAAATTGCTATGCAGAAAAGAAACATCATAGTACCTTGGTGCTGCATGGTCCTGGATACAATAGATGTGCCGTGGTTCCACTGCAACTGTTTTCTCCAGCAAATCCTGAACAAGGAACTCCAAACTCACTTTATGCAGATGACCAGGCATAACCTGAAACCGCAGGGTGTTCTGAATCCCCTTTCGCTCCATTGAGCTCAGCAAAGAAAAATTCAGACCATCACACAATCTTTTCAGGGCAAAGTAAGGAATGCGACCTGCAAGCTTTATATAACATAGGTTTGCGTGCTAATGAGGCAATTGCAAACACATGCACAGTCCTTGAAACACACAAAATGCAAGTTCACCCAATGTAGAGAGAACTTCAAAGTGGGTACACCTGTTAAGGATGTCTTTAACCACTTGACAACTGGGCACTTAAACCCCCTTCCTAACCAGACCAATTTTTCATCTTTCGGTGCTCACATTTTGAATGACAATTACTCAGTCATGCAACACTGTACCCATATGAAATTTTTGTCCTTTTTTTCATACAAATAGAGTTTTCTTTTGGTGGTATTTAATCACCGCTGGGTATTTTATTTTTTGCGCTATAAATCAAAAAAGACTGAAAATTCGGTAAAAAAAAATAAAAAATCTTTGTTTATGTTAAAATTTATTGCAGAGTATTAGCGAGTATTGGCAGAGTATTGCAGGGTATTGCAGAGTATTGCAGAGTATTGGTAGAGTATTGGCACAGTATTGCAGAGTATTGGCAGAGTATTGCACATTATTGCAGAGTATTGCACATTATTGCAAATATTGCATATTTGTGCAGAGTACTGCACATTATTGCAGAGTATTGCACAGTATGGGCAAGGAGTAGCGCTGTGGGCACTACAGATTCAGCCCACAGTGCTGCTAAAAAGATCCCTCCCCCTATCCCCTCACACTGTACCAATCGGTACAGAGAGGGGAGGGAGAAACCAACGTCAATTGACGGAGCGATCACATGGCAAACGGCCGCTACAAGCAGCCATTTACCATGATCCGGGTATTCCAGACCTGGCGGTCACAGATGTTTGTGGGAGCGCGCCCCAGGGGGACGCGCGAGAGCAACATTCTCAGAGGACGTCTATGGACGCCCACCCAGAATAAGCCGACTGTGCTGTAGCCGTCTTTCGGCTATGACCCGGTCAGCAAGTGATTAAATTACTAACCCAAAAAACACACTCTGAGCAAAAAAAAACAAAGTCCCTGAGCATGCCCAGACCAACCCAAATGCATTTCACACATCAAAAGGCACAGGAAAAAAACAAAGTCCCTGAGCATGCCCAGAACAACCCAAATGCAGCTAGCACAAAATAAGCCACCCCCCTGTCCAAAACTAAGCACATCATCCAGCATGCACCAAAATTACAGATGGAACAAAACACCCCCCAGTCCAGGGGGGCAATTAAAGAGCCCAACATGTGCAAAAGTTATACAACAAATACCATTGCAGTCTAAGGGAACTGACTTGGTAATTTTGCTAGTCCCTCCTTGGCTGGCTTATCTTCTAGATATTGGCCTTAAAATGGGTATGGGGGCCCAGGTCCCACCCTAAGGGACATATATCAATGTCACCAATTGGACAACCCCAAAAACGAAACAAGGAGAAATGCCTTTAAATATTCCAAATTGTTTAAGGGCCAGTTCACACCAATGCAGTCCAGTGCATATTTTATGCATCAAAAATGCATGGAAAGTCGGTTATATGGTTTTCAATGGCATAGTTCACAACAGTGCTTGCAGTTTCAGTGCGTTCCAGTTCCAGAAAAAAAAGTAGAACATGCTGCATTTTTTCTGCATTGGACTGTACTGGAAAACTGTAAAATGCATCAAAAACACACAGGAACGCACCAGAACGTACCTAAATGCACCAAAAACGCACTGCAACACACTTGTCTTAATTTAAGGTGAAGAAAAAAGAGGGGGAAAAAGCACTGGACTGCATCAAAAATGCACCAAAAACGCATCAAAAACACACTGGAACGCATCAAAAATGCACCGACATGCACCAAAAAATGCACTGCAACACACTTGTCCTTATTTAAGGTTAGGAAAAAAGAGGGGGAAAAAGCACTGGACTGCATCAAAAATGCACCAAAAACGCACTGGAACGCATCAAAAACGCGCATGCAGAAAAGCACCTGGAACGTGCCCGGATGCGTTTCTATGGTGTGAACTGGCCAGTTCACATCATAGAAATGCAGTCCGGATGCGTTCCAGGTGCTTTTCTGCATGCACGTTTTTGATGCGTTCCAGTGCGTTTTTGGTGCATTTTGATGCAGTCCAGTGCTTTTTTCCCCCCTCTTTTTTCTTAACCTTAAATAAGGACAAGTGTGTTGCAGTGCATTTTTGGTGCATTTAGGTGCGTTCCAGTGCGTTTTTGATGCATTTTACAGCGTTCCAGTACAGTCCAGTGCATAAAAAATGCAGCATGTTCTACTTTTTTTTCGGGAACTGGAAACACACTGAAACTGCAAGCACTGGTGTGAACTATGCCATTGAAAACCATATAACCTACTTTCCATGCGTTTTTGATGCACAAAAAAATGCACTGGACTGCATGTGGTGTGAACTGGCCCTTAAGGAATAAAAGTTATTTAAAACTACTCGCGGCTATAATGAAATGTCGGTGCGGCAATACACATAAAAGTTCATTGATAAAAACAGCATTAAGAAAAAAAAATTGAGAAAAAAAAAAATGCGTGGGGTTTCCCCAAAATTCCATACCAGGCCCTTCAGGTCTGGTATGGATATTAAGGGGAACCCCACGCCAAAATAAAAAAATGGCATGGGGGTCCCCCTCAAAATCCATACCAGGCCCTTCAGGTCTGGTATGAATTTTAAGGGGAACCCTGCGCCAAAATGTAAGAAAAAATGGCATGGGGGTCCCCCAAAAACCCATACCAAACCCTTATATGAGCACGCAACCTGGTAGGCTGCAGGAAAAGAGGGGGGGATGAGAGAGCGGCGCCCTCCTGAACCGTACCAGGCCACATGCCCTCAACATTGGGAGGGTGCTTTGGGGTCCTCCCAAAGCACCATGTCCCCATGTTTATGGGGACAAGGGCCTCATCCCCACAACCCTTGAACGGTGGTTGTGGGGGTCTGTGGGCGGGGGGCTTATCAGAATCTGGAAGCCCCCTTTAACACGGGGACCCCCAGTTCCCGGGCCCCCCATGTGAAATGGTAATGGGATACAAAAGTACCCCTACCATTTCACAAAAAAAGTGTCAAAAATGTTAAAAATGAGACCTTTTTGACAATTCCTTTATTTAAAGTCTTCTTCTTTCCATCTTCTTCGGGTCTTCTTCCTTCTTCCTTTCTTCTTCCTTCGGTTTCTTCCTCCATCTTCTTCTTCCTCTGCTTCTTCCTCTGATCCTCTGCTTCTTGCTCCGGTGTTTTCATCCGGCATCTTCCTCCACGGCGTTTTCTTCCCCACCTCATTCTCGGGCCGCTCCACATCCATGGGAGGCTCCCGCTGTGTGACGCTTCTCTTCTTCTGACACTTCTTATATAATGGAGGGCTGGGCCACCCGGTGACCCCGTCCCCTCTGAAGCACGGTTCCGTTATAAAAGTGTCAGAAGAAGAGAAGCATCACACAACGGGAGCCTCCCATGGATGCGGCGTCTTCTTCCCTGCTTCGTTCTTGGGCCGCTTCACATCCATGGGAGGCTCCCGCTGTGTGACGCTTCTCTTCTTCTGACACTTCTTATATAACGGAGGGCGGGGCCACCCGGTGACCCTGTCCCCTCTGAAGCACGGTTCCATTATATAAGTGTCAGAAAAAGAGAAGCGTCACACAGCGGGAGCCTCCCATAGATGCGGAGCGCCCCAAGAACGAAGCGGGGAAGAAGTCGCCGCAGAAGAAGATGCCGGACGAGAACACCAGAGCAAGAAGCAGAGGATCGGAGGAAGAAGCAGAGGAAGAAGAAGATGGAGGAAGAAACCGAAGGATGAAGGAAGGAAGAAGGAAGAAGACCCGAAGAAGATGGAAAGAAGAAGACTTTAAATAAAGGAATTGTCAAAAACTGTCTCTTGTCATTTTTAACATTTTTAACACTTTTTTTGTGAAATGGTAGGGGTACTTTTGTACCCCATTACCATTTCACACAGGGGGGGCCGAGATCTGGGGGTCCCCTTGTTAAAGGGGGCTTCCAGATTCTGATAAGCCCCCCACCTGCAGACCCCCACAACCACCGGGCAAGGGTTGTGGGGATGAGGCCCTTCTCCCCATCAACATGGGGACAAAGTGCTTTGGGGGGACCCCAAAGCACCCTCCCAATTTTGAGGGCATGTGGCCTGGTACGGTTCAGGAGGGGGCGCTCTATTGTCCCCCCCTCTTTTCCTGCGGCCTGCCAGGTTGTTTGCTCAGATAACGGTCTGGTATGGATTTTTAGGGGGACCCCCACGCCATTTTTTTAAAAATTTTGGTGCTAGCTTCCCCTTAAAATCCATACCAGACCTGAAGGGCCTGGTATGGATTTTGAGGGGGACCCCCACTCCATATTTTTTTTTTTAATTTTGTTTTTTTTCTTAATGCTGTTTTTATCAGTGAACTTTTATGTGTATTGCCGGACCGACATTTCATTATAGCTGCAAAGTGAACCAGCGTTAAAAAAAAAAAATTTTAGAGGTGCACCCGTTCAACCTATGCAAATGCATGTACGTTGCTTGACATTTACTAAGATTTTGCCGGCGCAGTGAACCAAATCATTTGAACAAGCTCAAATGCTGTTTGCGCATGCGTGGTGCATAAATTGACCTCCTGCAGTTCTAAATGTACCTGCCGGCACAGCAGGCTTGTTCAAATAAAGTTACTTACTCATTCTATTTTGGGCATATTTGTTACTTGGGTAGTTATTATACTTCCTCACATCACCCACATCACCCACATCACCCCCATAATATTGGCACTTTCAGCTTGTTTAAATTTTAAGTTAAAGATGCCGTGCGCTATGTCTATAGTGGCACACCGATCGCCACCTCCCGTGCACCGGGAAGAGAATAGAAAATGTGGAATTGCGCTGTGTTAACGGCGCAAATGTTTTGTAAATATGAAAAAGTCCTTCGCGCATCAGCGTGCGCTGCAACTCATGGCGCAAATGTTTCGTAAATCAGCCCCAGTGTCTTCTAGATCAGTTGGTGGAAGTATATTAAAACAAAAATAACAAAGTGGACCATGTGCAATGCCTGGGCCTTGAGCATGGTGACAAACTCCACCACCAACTTAATATAATTTTCCATTTGCTATATTTAAAGAGAGATGAGACAAAGTTAAGAAAAGGAAGTAGGGAGAAAGAGAAGAAAGTGTTGTCACCCTACTAGGGTGTGTTGGTTTGTATTGTATTGAGAGGATGCTTTGAATTACCAGAAATTGTCGTCTAAGATCAAGCAAGTATCGTGACAGGTGTTCAGTGAAACCAAATGTAACACTATGTATTCCAAGTCTTGAAGTAGGGTTTAAGAAGACTTTCAGGGGTAGTGCGTTCATGTAAGGTGTAGTTGTGAGATTCAGTGAATCATGATTGACATATCAAATTTTCATAAGTCTGAGAGTATCTAAAGATAAACCAAGGAGACCAAGTTTTGTGGTAATGGTCCACGATCTCAGTAGACTGGGCCTTGGTGTCCTCCATCTCACAGATGGAGGAGACCTTGTGTAGTCAGTCTTTCAGAGTGGGGGTACTCATTGATTTCCAAAAAAGAGGTATCAGAGAGTTAGCCGCATTTATCATATGTCTAGAGAGGGAATTCTTGTATTTCTTGAAAGAAAAATTTGAAATATGTAACAGACAACAGGCTGCATCAAGTTTAAGTTTGGTCTCCGTAATTTGATAAATAGTCTCTTTCATTTTGGACCATAATGGTAGTAGTATTTCACATTGCCACCAAATAAGTAGTAAGGTACCTTTTTGTTTACAGCATCTCCAGCAGATATCTGAAGACTGAGGATACCACTTGTGGATTTTCTCTGGGGTGGCATACCATTGGGTCAGAATTTTATATGCAGTTTCCTGCATTCGAATGCTGAGTGAACATCTGTGGGCTAAAATACAGGATCTTTCCCATTCGTCATCTGTGACTGGTATTCCAAGCTCATCTGTCCATCTCTCTCTGAACCTGTCTGGGCCCAGTGACTTCAGATTTTGTAACCATGCGTATGAGGTAGAGGTAGATTTCTGAACCTATTCTCCTTTTAAGCACACCAACTCAAACTCAGTGAGGTCTCTTATGAAGTGACTTCTGCGTGCGTTATTATTGGAGTAGTGGCGTACCTGAAGATATGACCCCATGGGCATGAGGGGGTATTGTTGTCTACCTTGAATTGGTTGAAATCTTTCATTGTCTTATTGGTAAAGCAATGTAAAGCAAGGAGGGGCAGTTTCTTGTCTGTTGGTCTCAGTAAACGATTCCCTATTCCTGGTGGGAAACCTGGGTTATCCTGCAATGGGGTAAGTGGGCTTAGAGATGTGGAGAATTTGGAGTGTTTAACTAGAGTGTGGAATATTTCAAGTGTGGTGCCTACCAGGGGATGTGATTTCATGGACTGGGGGTATTTTGTTTAGGGTATCCATGGAGAGAAGTGTAGGGGAACTGTGCCCATGTCATTTTCCATTGAAACCCAATCTTTGAGGTTCGAGTGGCAGTGCCAGTCGATGATACGGCCAATGTGTGAAGCGTGATAGTAAGCTTTGAAGTCTGGGATGCCCAAACCCTCCAAAGCCTTGGGTCTAGTAAGTAGGATAGATTTTATACGAGGTGATTTATGGGCCCAAATTAATTTCATTTGCAGTGAATGGAGGGCTTTGAAGAAGCTCCGAGGTAGTTTTATGGGCAATGTACAGAATAGGTAAAGAATTTTTGGCAAAACAGTCATTTTGCAAATGGCTGCTCTGCCAAACCATGAGAAGTATTTCGGGTGCCACTCTTTAGGATCCTTTTCAATAGATTTGAGGATAGGGGGGAAGTTGTGGTCAAAGGTTGATGAAAGTTTGGGGGTCAGCCAGATCCCAAGATATTTAATGGCCACTGATTCCCACTTAAAGGGACTATTGTTCTGTGCTAATTTCAAACTGAGCTCTGGTAGTCAAATGTTCATTGCTTCAGATTTAGAATAGTTTATTTTGAGATTGGAGATGTAGCCATAACGTAAGAACTCTTTCATAAGTGAGGGGATGTGTGGAAATGTGTGGGTCGGTCAGGGAGAACAAAAGATCATCCGATCATGCGATGACTTTGTATTCTTTATAAGAGATCCGGAATCCCTTAATAGATTTGTTTGCTATTATGTGTCTGATGAACGGTTCGAGTGACATAATAAAGAGTAAGGGCGACAAAGGGCAGCCTTGTCTTGTCCCATTTTTTATGCTTACTCTATTTGACAGCGTGCCGTTTATTTTAAGCCTGGCTGAAGAGCCTTGATATAGTGCCGCAATCCATGCCATCATGTGTGGGCCCAACCCCATGTGTTTACATGTTTCCAACATGTAGTCCCACGCTACTCGATCGAAGGCCTTCTCTGCGTCTGTTGACAGGAGAAGGCCCTCGATCTTTCGCTGGTGGGCTGCGTAGATCAGGTCCAGGGACTTTGTCACATTGTCCTTGGCCTCTCTTCCAGGCATGAATCCCGCTTGGCCTGAGCCAATAAGGTTATGAAGTAGGGGTCTTAGCCTATTAGCTATAATTTTAGCCATGAGTTTGGTATCCAGGTTCAGCAAAGAGATTGGCCTATAGCTGGCACAATTTAATGGATCCTTGCCGGACTTGGGTATCACTGTGATGTACGCTGATAGAAAATCTGATGGCACTGATCTTTGTTTGGATAATGAGTTCAGTGCATCCCTGAGGGGTGAAGTTAGTAGGTCAACAAACGTTTTGTAGTAGATGGCACTAAATCCGTCAGGGCCTGGGCTCTTACCTGACTTTAAATTTTTAATGGCAAGTCTGATTTCTGAGGCATCTATGGGGCTCTCCAAGACTGAAATATCTTCCTCAGTGAGTGAGGGCAGGTCGGAATCTTTTAAATAGTCTAGTATAGCCTGTGATCTGTTGCCCAGTATGTCTGTCGGTTTGTGAGGAGTTGGTAAGTTATACAAGTTAGTGTAGTAGTCATGAAAGTCATGGATCTGTCTATTTTACCATCTTTATTTTGAACGCCTAGAATATTGTGTTGAGCGATCTGTCCCTTTAAGGCCCTAGCTAATATCTTACCTGTATTGTCGCTATGCTCATAGTATAACCATTTCTTAAAAAAAAAGGAATCCTTTAGTTTTAGTATCTAATAACTGCTGAAGAGTTTTCCTAGTTTCCAAAAGGGCCGCCGCCAATTGGGTTATAAGGGAGTGTTTATGTAGGGATTCTAGTGAACTAATTTAATTTGTCAATTGTGTGATTTTTTTTTCTGTTTTTTTTTTTCCTTTGGGTTCCCATTTTGATTAATTCCCCTCTAACATAGCACTTGTGAGCTTCCCATACCATCAGAGGGTCTATGTCAGGAGTTATGTTGCGTTTGAAAAAGTCAACCAATGAGGAGGTCAATGTCGGTAGTAGAGATGGGTCTGTCAGTAGGGAAGAATTTAGTCTCCAAATATTGGATTTGGATGGAGGCTCTGAGAGGTTCAGAGCGATGGAAATTGGAGCATGGTCTGAGATAGTCTGTAGCCCTATATTTGTGCCTGAGAGTAATTGGAGGTCTCTTTGCGGGATGAATAAGTAGTCTATTCTTGAGTGGAGAGTAGGATTGAATAGAAGGTATAGTCTCTATCCGCTGGGTGAGAGAAATGCCATGTGTCGATCAAATTTAGAGAATGTAGTAGGGTTTTAATTCTTTTTAAAATTCTATGAGTGATATGCGACTTTCCCAAAGAGGGGTCTTCTAGTGGGTTAAGAGGAATGTTGAAATCCCCACCAAGGATTAGACAGCCCGAGCAAAAGCTCGTCAGCTCTTTTATCAATTTTGGCAGAACATGAGGTGAGCTGTGTGAGGGAAGTATGCATTAGCCAGAGTAAGAGGAACCCCGCCGCATTTCCCTTTTAGGAAGATAAATATTCCTCCTGGGTCAACTAATTTGTGGGAAAGCTTGAACTTGACGTCTTTACTCACCAAGATCAAGACTCCTTTTGATTTGTACAGATCATTGGTGGCGTGGTGTGCCTCAGTGAAGTAAGAGTCGGTGAGCCTCGATACATGGTTAGTCTTGAAATGGGTTTCCTGGAGAAAACAAATCTGGGCCTACCTTTTCTGAGTTCTCTCAAGAGGGTAGTTCACTTTTTGGGGATGTTCAAGCCCTTTACATTATGTGAAATTGCCATTGGATTGCGTCCCAGGTCGGAGTAGGCCATAGTGTAGGCTCAGAGAGAGATGACAGTAAGCACCTGTGAATACAACTCGGAAATATTGGTTATTTACTGTTTTGACTGGAAATTCTTAACACTCTAAACACCAGAGTAGACAACAGATTAGAAATCTAGGAAAGGAAGCAGAAGCAAGAAATATAGGTAGAAGTAAGAGATGAGAGGATAAATCACACCCTCTTTAGATGAATATGCCATCCCAGAGGATCAAGTTTAGTGCACTCAGGTGGGCCCAATGGAGCCCCACCTGGAACACTATTGCGGGGTCTAGGGAGACGCCCGATGAGGACACCAGCAACAACTAAACCAGGTATATTTAGATAGATATGTAGATTTAGATAGATATATCTATCTGAAGAAAAACAAAAGATAAAAACAAAGGATAAATAACTATCAACTGGTATAGAAATGGTCAGGCTGCGGCCCATTTAAACCTAATACTACGTGCTCAATGGTCTACTCTGCATCGTGAGTAGAAGATAATAAACAGTTAACATTAGTCAGTAACTGACGCCCCAAGAAAATAATAAAAAAAAGGGGAAAAAAAAAATTAGTGGGGAACCTGTCCACATTGAGGAGTGACTAGGAGGGAACATGAAACAACGCCCCCTATCCCTCTTTTTGGGAAATTCAATTGAAGTTTTAAAAACTGACTGTTGCATAGCTAGTTGTACCAAAACAAGAACAAGAAACAGGTGGCTGTCTTTGTCACTAGAAACATCCAGGCATGACCCCTCCGTCTGTCTTCCCTAATAATAAGCCTGAGGCGGGGCACGTAAGAAAAAAACGGAGTGATCAGATTATTCATGTCCTAATGGCTCCAATGTTATAGGGTGGCTTGCGGCCTACAAATGCCGTCAGTAACAAATTTTGAGGCATTTGATAGTAAGAGCAGGAGCCACCCAAAGATCCTGGTGGAGTTTAAGCAGCGCATGGGGTGGGGTAACATTGAGTGTATGAGGCTCCTAATGTCAGCAAGTGTTTCCACAACTCAAAGTATAAATAACTCCATGTAGAGCAGCAGACGTTGTGAACCTTGGTATGAATATCTGAACACAGTCATGCCCATGAGATGAGCAACATAAGTCTGTTGCATATCTAGCAGTTTAGCCCTAAGTCAAGCGTTTTTTTTTAACATAACAAGCCTGAACATTAGAAAGGCTAATCATTCATTCAGTCATCCAGAGTGCTTTTGGAAGATTGTGGCCTATTGCGGGGAGTGCCCGTCAGCTGGGCATCATGGCAGGTCTGCTTTTGCTTTTTGGAGTGGTGTTTCTCCGGTGTGGTCAGGGGAGAATGAGGCAGGCTCCGATCTTTGGGTGGTAAGGTGAATTCCTGATATCACTCTGGTAGATCAATCTGATCTAATTGAAGAGAGTTACAGAACTCAGGAAGATCACTGGGTGTGCGGAGCATGTGCTGCTTGCCGTTGTGAGTCACCAACAGGGCAAAAGGGAAGTGCCATGTGTAGCGTAGGTCTTTTTCCCACAATTTATCCAGGAGAGGTCACAGAGCCCTGCCATTTTTTAGGGTGATCTGTGAGAGATCTTGAAAAAGTTTTATGTTCTCGCCATTAAACACAATATGCTCATTCCTGCGTGCCTTAAACATAATGTCCCCCTTGAGGCTGAAATTTTGCAGACAGCAGATTATGTCACGGGGGGCATAGTGTCCGGGCCTCTAGCTCTGAGAGCTCTGTGAGCTCTAACAAACTCAATGTCTGTGTCCTCTGGCCTCTCAAGGAGGCTGTTGAAGACCCTTTGTAGGACTGGGGTGATTTGGTCTGCCGTAACAGATTTCGGTATACCATGGACTCTAATGTTATTACGCCTCCCCCTGTTGTCGAGGTCCTCTAAATACCTATTCATATCGATGAAATGAAAAGCATGTGTGTTAGCAACTCTGTCAAGTCTATTAAGAGCCTTGTCTCTTTGTTTCCCTGCTGTCTCTGTAGAGGCCATTTTTTCTTGTAAGACCAGCAGGCTGGTTTTGTGGTCAGTAATGGCGGCTGAAAATGAGGCTTTTATGACGGCTGCAAAGCATGACATATCTTCATAGGTAAGAGGGTGATCAGAGCTAGAACTTCTACCATTATCCTCGATGGCCGACTGTGAGTCCTCGCTGAAATCCTCGTCAGCGTGTATCGGCGCTATCTTGCCTCCAGCCGTGACTTTCAGTACCGCTGCTTGATTTTTGAAAATGTCAGAGATATTTCTCCCAGCACTTGCAGCCATCAAGCGATGGGAACGAGTGTGATGTAGATGATGACTCTGCTTGCTCATCCTCACTTGATTCGGTGCAGAGAGATGAGTTAGGGCCGCTAGTCCGACAGAGCTCCTTAGTTAGCCCCCTGCTATAATCTTTTTATATGGAATATAAACTGAAGGACTTATGAATAAATGGTTGTGGAATGAATCATTTGAGTTTCCATTATTTCTTAAGGGGAAACTTGCTTTGATATACAAGTGCTTTGGATTACAAGCATGTTTCTGGAACTAATTATGCTCGCAATCCAAGTTTTTACTGTATTATGGACCTTTGTTAACAACTGCTATAGAAATGCTGTGACATAATCATGAGACCTGCTGTGATTGCCTTTTTAACCCCCCCCCCCCACAAACAGTTGTTTTTGTTGGTACAATGAAGGGGTGAGCAACAGGGAGGAATCAGAGGGCACACAGGATACATAGAGGGGAGATAATTGCTGATGCACAGTCTGGAGAATTTTTAATAAATGACTGCAAAAAGCAGCTTGCCAACCATTGATTACAGCTATTCCTTAGTAAGAAGAGTCTATGGAACCCGTTTGTTATAAGCTCATGGCCACATAGTTGCTGTTGCTGACGCAATCATTAGCTTATGGCAGAAGAAAAGTCAGAGGACTTCAAGGCTTACTGAGCCTGCAAGCTTTGAGCAGTTCTATTCCAAAAGAAGCCTTACATTCATGACAGCAAGAGTTGAAGGGAACCCCACAATGTAGGTTTTTCTTTTTAATTACTACTGTGGGGGGCTTTCTATATCATTTTAGTGACAATACATTGCCAAACTATAAACTAGCTCTGTGCTGGTTTATCACTTACCACTGTAAAAAAAACTTCATGTGCAATTTAATGTGTATAATTACAGCTATGTGCATTCACTGTAACTATACATTGCGATCAACATTTAGCGCATGTTTGGTTCTAGTTTTCTAGAACAGAATTTGTAACATTCAGGGAAAATTTAGATTTTTCCCAAACATGAACAGCAACTCTAATTTTAACCTCAAAAACCAAACCTTTCCTTAAGGTCATTACAGTATGGCACCAATCACACTTGAGTTCTAAATAAAATAACACTTCTATGCTCCAGTGTGTAACAGGAAAGACATTGAAAGGTACAGCACTATACTGTACATCGGGTATCTGCTATTTAGCTAGGCTAAGATGTGTGTGTGTGTGTGTGTACAAGACAAGACACCTTCATTTTCATGGCTGTTTTGCAAGATTCATTGAAATAATTGGTGCTTTTTATTCAGCATGTTTTTTTCAGCTGGTTATGCAACAAAGACTAGCAGAGTTCAATCATTCTTCAAATAGTTGGGTTGTATAATACCTGTGCTTGAAGAGGTTTGTTTTCATAATAATGTTCTGCAGTATTCACGTCCTTTCGTTATTTGATTAAATGTTAGATTTAAGTTTGTAGTTTAATATAACTACTCAGAATTTTAAAAAAGTTGATTTGTGTATACACACACAGTATGACATTTATATGTAGTCACTTCAGATATATTTGCTATTCTGCCTGTTTTGTACATTTGCCACAGAACTGTTATGGCCCGTACACACGGTCGGATTTGCCGATGGAAAATGTGTGATAGGATCTTGTTATCGGAAATTCCGACCATGTGTAGGCTCCATCACACATTTTCCATCGGAATTTCCGACACACAAAGTTTTAGAGCTTGCTATAAAATTTTCCGACAACAAAATCCGTTGTTGGAAATTCTGATCGTGTATACTCAAATCCGATGGACAAAGTGCCACGCATGCTCAGAATAAATTAAGAGATGAAAGCTATTGGCTACTGCCCCGTTTATAGTCCCGATGTACGTGTTTTACGTCACCACATTCAGAATGATCGGATTTTCCGACAACTTTGTGTGACCGTGTGTATGCAAGACAAGTTTGAACCAACATCCGTCGGAAAAAATCCATAGATTTTGTTGTCAGAATGTCCGATCAATGTCCGACCGTGTGTACAGGGCATTCGTTTTACAATGCTAGCATACATTATTCACCTGTTATGCAGCAGAATTGCTTATCATTCCACACAGGCTGTTTTCTGCCACTAGAGGTCACTATGTTCTTAACAACTTACCAGTAATGTGTTTCAGACCATCCCAAAATAGCCGGGAAGAAGGCTGATGGAAGAACTTTATGGAAGAAGGCAGCTGAGAGGGGATTCCTCTGAACATTCCATATTTATTTTGTTTATAAAGGTCAGTGCAGAGGCTGGCGCTAATCCCACCAGGTTTTCTGCCTAGCTAAGAAAACTTAGAGCTCAGAGCTGATTTCTGGATTGTAAGTGTCACATTTTTTTTCTTTTTTGCATGAAAAAACCCTCAAAAAACTAGACTAAATAGAACTTTCACAGCACAACACCAAAAAAAACCCATAGAAGGGAGTAGATTGCACATGTAGAAAACACTGTGCAATTTAACCACTTGCCACCCAAGATGATTCTGGCATTTCTCTCCTACATGTAAAAAGTATTTTTTTTTTTTGCTAGAAAATTACTTAGAACCCCTAAACATTTTAAACGCAACTTTTGGGAAGATAAAACACGTAAAGTGGATGTAAACCCTTACATATACCCAGTGAAGTGAACAGCCTCAGATGATACACAGGGATGAAACAAATCTCCCTACATAAGTTTTACATGCATATCTGCTGTCTTCAACTTGTTATATTCTTCGGGTTAGAATTTTTACTTCCTCATTCAGCAGTAGGAGGGGATTCTTGGCATACACTGTGTAACAGCTGATTGGAGAAAAGGCACACCCTCCCCTCCACATGGGTAGAAGAAGGAAGGAATGTGCAGAGCTGTGTTGTGACAAGACAATCTATCTGCTGATCTATTTATAGCAAACCTTCCCCACCACAAATTTCATCTCAGTTAACGGAGAACTTGTCAGAAGTTATCATGCTGATAACAGAGCAATGAAACAGCAGAAACACACAAAACTTAGTTGTTTGGAGAGAGATAAGTAAACACTGCAGATATATGGGCCCAGGTCAAATTTCATGAATCAGGTTTACATCCCCTTTAATAAAAAAAAAACAATATTTAGCCCAATTTTTTGGTATAATGTGAAAGATGATGTTACGCCGAGTAAATAGATACCGAACATGTCACGCTTTAAATTTGGACACACTCGTGGAATGGCGGCAAACTTCGGTACATAAAAATCTCCATAGGCTACTTTTTAAAAAAATGTACAGGTTACCAATTTAGAATTACAGAGAAGGTCTTGTGCTATAATTATTGCTCTTGCTCTAACGTTCAAGGTGATATCAAACATGTGTGGTTTAAACGCAGTTTACATATGTGGGAGTTTCCTGCTTAAGCATTCGCTTCTGCGTGTGACCACGAGGGGAAGGGTTTTTTTTTTTATTGTTTAATTATTTTTTTTTTTACACTTAACCTTTTAACTTTTATTGTTTTATCACTTTATGTAAACAACCCTTGCAATAGGAATAGGGCATTACAGGTCCTCTTTACAGAGAGATCTGGGGTCTATAAGTCCCCACATCTCCTCTATGCTAGAAATATATTAAAAAAAAAACAATCTCAGGCTTTCCAGCTGATAAAAAGGGCAGTATTTACATCTGCTGATGCCTTAAGTGATGTCATGATGTTGCTTCCGGCCTCCGAGGGTTATAGAGATGGTCTCTGGCCAGCTCTAAGGTAAACAGACATCCCCTCCCACCACCTGGCCAAGGGGCTAAACAACCACTATGATGACTTTCATATTGCAGGGAATAGCCGGCTGAAAAAAAAATACCTGGGTGATGACTGTAGCTGCAGGCATCATCCAGATATCTTCACTTCAAGTCCCTGACGTCATATGACATTAACCCGGGGGAAGTGGTTAAAAGCTTTATATAGACAGTTACAGCATGACTAATGTTATCACAATATCCCAATTTCATCATTCCCTCTGTAATGTAATTTCAGAATGGAAAATGTCATTTGTAGAATCTTCACTGTTTCTTCAACGTGTTTCACAGGACAGAGCCTGTTTCTTCAGGAAGAGCAGCTTTGGTAGATATAACTGACTAACAATAAGAAGACAAGATAAAAAAAATTGTAGGGTGGCAGGAATGTTAAACGGCAAAAACACACACATGATTCTAAAAAAGAACTACTTTATTAACTGCCTCCCGCCCACTGTATAGACAAATGAAAGTGGGCGGGATGCTCTCTTGTTGTGGGCCAACATCAAATGACTTGTCTTGCCGTAAATGCGTGCCTGCAGGGGGGTCGCAGTGCAGCGATCGTGGAAGCACTGTGTCCCTGGGACACATCGCAACCCCGATCTTGAGAAAGAGCCACGACCGTGGCTCTTTAACCATGTGATCACCTGTGTCCAATCACAGCTGATCACATGTGAACAAGGAGATGTCGTTTATCGGACTCTCCTCGCCTCACACTGACAGAGTGTGAGGAGAGGAGAGCCAATCAGCTGCATCTTCTCATAGGGGAGACCTGTATAGGTAATCGGGGCACTGTTCATCAGTTCCCTGATTACATTGCAGCCCCAACAGTGTCCATCAGTGATGCCATTCTGTGCCCATCTGTGATGCCAGTCTGTGCCCGTCAGTGATGCCAATTTGTGCCAATCAGTGAGGCCAATCTGTGTCAATCAGTGATGCCAATCACTGCTGCCCATCAGTGCCTGCCCATCAGTGCCACCCATCGGTGCTGCCCATCAGTGCCACCTATCAGTGCCCATTAGTGCTGCCTATCAGTGCTCCTCAGTGCTGCATATCAGTGCCACCTATCAGTGCCCATCAGTGCTGCAAATTAGTGCCTCCTCATCAGTGCCACCCCATCAGTGCCCTTCAGTGCCACCTCAGCAGTGACCATCAATGCTGCCTCATCACTGCCCATCAGTGCAGCCTCATCAGCGCACATCAGTGAAGGAGAAAAATTACTTATTTACAAGATTTTCTGAAGAAACTAAGAAAACGTATTTTTTTCAAAATTTTCAGTCTTTCTTTTTTTTTAGCAAAAATATTAAAAACCCAGAAGTGATTAAATACCACCAAAAGAAACCTCTATTTGTGGGAAGAGATTATAAAAAATGTATTTGGGTACAGCATTGCATGACCGCGCAATTGTCATTCAAAGTATGATAACGCTGAAAGCTGAGAATTTGCCTGGGCAGAAAGGGGTTGGAAGTGCCCAGTATTGAGGTAGTTAAACATTGAGCTAAAAACACATAGAAAACACAGGCTCATAGTTAAAATGTGAACAATAGCCAAAAGCTCAAACTGCTAATTGACCATATGATGTAATGCAGAACCCTTTAATACAGCATAGGCTCAGAAATTTGCTATGGTCCAAATAATGTTGTTCCAGTTCCAATGCATTTCTTCTTCAGGAACAGTCCTGGAATCTTGGCATTCAAAAATGGACACTCATCAAAACACATTTACAATACAGATACCAATATGAAATTTTAAACATTATGTTCATCACTTACTCAGGGATATAGTCAAGAATCACATGTAAGAATAAAGCCTGTGAGAAATTCTTAAAAACACATGGGGTGCCAACAGAGAGGAAGGGCCGACAGGCAGGGCCAGGTGACGCCAACAGAGATCCATGGGATCTGCGGTAGCAAACAATATCATCAGCAATAGAAACCAAATGACAAAAAAAGACCTAGCATACTTGTTTTTATTTCAACCAAAAAAGGAGAAAAACCTGCCTGTTGCAATTCACATAGGAGACAAATCCCGCCGCACAACTGTCCAACATGATGTGAGCAGTGTGAGCCATGTAGTTGGGTGTGTCCTCTTAAAGAGGAGTTCCACCCAGGGGGTCCAGTAAAAAAAAAAAAAATTAAAAGTCAGCAGCTACAAATACTGCAGCTGCTGACTTTTAATTGGACACTTACCTGTCCCAGGGTCCAGCGATGCGGGGGGATCGAAGCCCCTCTTGTCTCCCCCTCCGTTCAGCGGCGCCGGCATTGCAACTGTGGGCGCCGGGCTGTGACCTCACAGCCTGGCACCCACTGCACATGCGCGCCGTGATTGGCCGCTCAGTCACCTGGGACCTGTAATGGGTCCCAGATGATTGACATCTGGGACCCAGATGATCCCCTTTTTTTCCCTAGCTATGTTGCATTGCTGGGTGAATTTTTATTAGTCCCCACCAGATGGCGTTGGTGGTGGATTAATTGCAGAAATTTACACGTCAATGGGATAAGAATATTTTATTTGAGTTTGTCTTGCTATACCATTGATTATAATTTAGATTTACTGATCATGTATTATCAACTTGCATCAATATATTGCGCTGTACTTAGTGTCTTCTACCTGTACGGAGAACTGCCTTGAATGTTTGTACATGCCGTTGCCATTACAGCGGCGGCTATTTTAACTGGCTAGCAGGCACCGGACTCCTCATCCCTTTGAGAAAGTCACGTGGTGTGACGCAACACGTCAGGGTAGGAGGAGCCAGGTGCCGACGCTTCACGGGGACGGCCGAACCCGGAAGTTACTACACGGTTTTTACTGCTTGTTTTTATTTTCTCTGTAAGTCACTACATTGCTAAATAAATTTCATCTTTAAACTGCTACACTATGGGAGTTTCTCCTTTCGTTTTAACTACCGCTGTGGGAGTGCTGTGAGAGGCGAGAGGTGAGACGAATAGACAGATCCACGGACATCCCCCAAGAAAGGACTACCACTGCAGGAACCCCTCCACCTGAGCATTATCCATCTGCCTTACTCGGCCCATTTGGGGGCCGCTACTAGAGCTGAGAGGCTGGGGGGAACAATTGGTGTGTGCACCAGAAGAATTTAAGAAGAACAGCACTAAGCACTGTTATATGCACTTTATACATTGACTTTTCTTTTGTGTGAACACCAGAAGTCACTGTTTTGTATGACAATAGCATCGGTGCGGACTTTCTATTGCACTATTGTCACGTTTTTGAACTTTCATTATTTTATATTCATTAATATTTTTTGCACTTTTGTCACTATATTTTTCTATATGTATTGCTGCGGAAAGTTATTTTCCTCATCTTCAGTTGCATATTATCACTTATGACATTTCTTTGCATTTTTATTTATCGCTGGGTTTGAGGTGTTATGTGCACTGTTTTAGGATCTCCACACTTTTATTAGTTATATATTCAGTACTGGATTTTAGTTAGTGGTGTGGGCTGTACTGACAGCCTTTTTTGATGTCATTCATTTGGATATATTTTGTTATACATGCTATTTGATGATTCTTTGCACTAGATTTTTCATTGTGCACCAGCCACTTTTTTATTCATCTACATCTTGCTTTCATTTGGAAATTATTTTGCGACACGTGTTATTTTGTTGGTTCTTTTATATCTGTTTATCCATTGTGCACTAGTCACTTTATTATTCTTTACATCAGGTGGTGTGGTGGGGCTTTATATTATTACGTATTGTCATTTCCACATTGTCCTGTATTGTGCTATCATTATCTTCTGGATTAGAAATTCTTTAGACACACTGACGGTCATTTCTAGTAGTCCCTTTACTATCCACAGTGTGGGACAGGAGGGTAGATTAGCGCCACATACCTTGCAATATTTATTTTGTGTATTTAGGTGTTGAGTGCACCCATTCATGTTGGCAGCTTCTCTATCTAGTATCGCATTTTAGCATTTAGATTTTATTGTGTATGAGGTTGTGGTTTTGCGCATTAGTCCTTGTATTTTATACATGTAGAAACTTCACCACCTATGTCCAGAACCCCTCAATAATAGGACAGGCCCATAACAAGTGATAAAAAGTACCTGGAATAAGAGTGCACATAGGACAAAGAGCATTGTGGTCATGCTGATATAGGGCCAATCTAATCAGGGTATGATAGATACGATGAAGGACAGTGGTCTGTTCTCATGACTCAGTAACCCAGTGGATCGTCCAGCTGGAAAGCTCTCCATATCTGTTTTTGCCCCTAGATAATCCCCCACCATATGATGAAGACGCTGCTGATAGAATTTGGAAGCTGAGAGCCCTGGGCGCCGAGGAAAAATGTTGAAAGGCATCACTGAGGCGGCCCCCTTCTCCACTGCTCCTCACCTGACCAACAGAAGCCTCAAAAAGATTTTTTCCACCAGACTGTAACCTACCAGAGTTCGGGAAAAGCATTACATAAACTCCTCTTTAAGGTGTCCTCAAGAGATTTAATCTTATGCTTCCTCTGTGGGGACGGGATGAATTCCAAGACTTTCTCCTTGTAACGGTGGTCAAGGAGTGTTGCCAACCAATAGTGAACCTTCTCCTTGATGCCAGGTATTCTCAGGTTCTTTCACAGGCTATGAAGAATGAGGGAGCCAATGCACTGCAAGTTTGTGGAGGCTAGACATCAAAGAAATTCTGGACAGCCGCACTCCAAAAATATTTGCCTTTATTCAATAACAAAATACAAAATACAGGTCACAGCAAAGTGGAACAAATCTTACGCGTTTCACACTACAAGGAGTGCTTAGTCATAGCTGTGACTAAGCACTCCTTGTAGTGCGAAATGCGTAAGTTTGTTCCATTTTGTGTGATCTGTGATCGCAGGAATAGCTGTGGACAAGGAGGCAGAATAAGCCACTCTGGCAGCTGCAGTGGTCTGTGCACTAGTCTCTGTTTGGGTGACGGAGGATGAGGAGGATGATGATGGTTTAGTAAGCCAGTCCACCACCTCCTCTGCATGCTGTGGCTGGATGGCACGGGCAACATCACTAAACAGAGGAAATGATGCCCTGCCTGAGGACAGACCACGTCTACCTTTGCTTGCTGCTGGCCCGCTCACAGTGCCATGGGAACAACTGTCTCTCATTGTTGGCCTCCCATGATGAGGGGGGTTATTAACAAAATGTAACAAACAAAAAGTAATAAAGATGTGGAAATGTGTACGTGGATGCACTTTAATCAATGGAAAGTGGTGTTTTTTGTACTTTAACTTGAGTAATCAGTACACAGACACACTCCACTGACATACTAATATAAACTGCAGTAAAACTGCACTGAGGCACTGCAATATACTGTGGTAAACATGCCCTAACGCACTGAAATATACTGTGTTAAACATGCAGTAATGCACTCAAATATACTGCATAAACGTACAGTAACACGCTGATTTATACTATATTAAGGATGCAGTAATGCACTGATATATACTGCATTAAGCATGCAGTAATGCACTGATATATACTGTGTTACAGATGCAGTAATGCACTGATATATAATACGTTAAATGTGCAGTAATGCACTGATTTATACTGCGTCAAACGTGCAGTAACGCATGTATATACACTGCGTTAAACATGCAGTAATGCACAGATATATACTACATTAAACTTACAGTAATGCACTCAAATATACTGTGTTAGATGTGCCATAATGCACTGATATATAGTGCATTAAATGTGCAGTAATGCACTGATATATACTGCGTTAAATGTACAGTAATGCAAGGATATATACTGTGTTAAACATACAGTAACACATTGATATATGCTGCATTAAACTGCAGTAAGGCACTCAAATATACTGAATTAAATGTGCAGTAATGCACTAATATATATTGCGTTAAACATACAGTATCACACTTATATATACTGTGTTAAACGTGCAGAAAGGCACTCAACTATACTGCGTTAAACCTGCAGTAATGCACTGATATATACTGCGTTAAACCTGCAGTAATGCACTGATATATACTGCGTTAAACATGCAGTAATGCACGGATATATACTGCGTTAAACATACAGTAAGGCACGGATATATACTGTGTTAAACGTACAGTAACGCACTGATACAGTGCCTTGAAAAATTATTCATACCCCTTGAGATTTTCCACATTTTGTCATGTTACAACCAAAAATGAAAATTTATTTTATTGGGATTTTATGTGATAGACCAACACAAAGTGGCACATTATTGTGAAGTGGAAAGAAAATTATAAATGGTTTTCAACATTTTTTACAAATAAATATCTGAAAGTATGATGTGCATTTGTATTCAGCCCCTTTACTCTAATACCCCTAAGTAAAATCTAGTGGAACCAATTGCCTTCAGAAGTCACCTAATTAGTAGAGTCCACCTGTGTGTAATTTAATATCAGTATAAATACAGCTGTTCTGTGAAGCCTTCAGAGGTTTAGTAGAGAACCTTAGTGAACAAACAGCATCATGAAGGCCAGGGAACACACCAGACAGGTCAGGGATAAAGTTGTGGAGAAGTTTAAAGCAGGGTTAGGTTATAAAAAAAAATATCCAAAGCTTTAAACATCTCACGGAGCACTGTTCTATCCATCATCCCAAAATGGAACATTTTTTTTTTCTCTTTTTGAATGTATTGTTTAAACGTATGTTTTTAAACTTGTGAAAACAATAAAAATTATTTAATAAAAAAAAAAAATAAAAAATAAAAAATAATAAATAAATAAATAAATAATAATAAAAAATAAAAAAAATGGAAAGAGTATGGCACAACTGCAAACAACCAAGATCTGGCCATCCACCTAAACTGACAGGTCAGGCAAGGAGAGCATTAATCAGAGAAGCAGCCAAGAGGCACATGGCATCTCTGGAGGATCTACCACAGCTCAGGTGGTAGAATCTATCTACAGGACAATTATTAGTCGTGCACTCTACAAATCTGGCCTTTATGGAAGAGTGACAAGAAGAAAGCCATTGTTTAAAGATAGCCAGTTTGCAGTTTGTAAGAAGCTGTGGTGTGGGGGACACAGCAAACATGTGGAAGAAGGTGCTCTGCTCAGATGAGACCAAAATTGAACTTTTTGGCCTAAAAGCAAAAAACGATATGTGTGGAGGAAAACCAACACTGCACATCACTCTGAACACACCAACCCCACCGTGAAACATGGTGGTGGCAGCATCATGTTGTAGGGATGCTTTTCTTCAGCAGGGACAGAGAAGTTGGTCAGATTTGATGGGAAGATAGATGGCACCAAGTACAGGGCAATCTTAGAAAAAAACCTGTTAGAGTCTGCAAAAGACTTGAGACTGGGGCCAAGGTTCACCTTCCAGCAGGACAACGACCCTAAACATACAGCCAGAGCTACAATGGAATGGTTTAGATCAAGGCATATTCATGTGTTAGTGAGTATGTGGGAAATGACTGTGCTAAAACTTCAATGATAAATAATAAGTGAAAAGAAAAGCTGCCAACACTCAAACATACAAAGTTCCAGATGAATAATAAGATAACAGTGTAGCGCTACTGAGGAATGTGAAGTGAGTCACAAAGTAACAACTCAAAACAAAAGATAAAACAAAATATGAATAAAAAAAAACTGTATAAAACACAGTAGGTGTGTGTAACGTAGAGTCCACAAAGGTGTCGAGTGATGTATTAATCCCGTAGGGGTGTCCTCAGGTATAAGGACGTGTTGTATAACATAAAGTCCGCAAAAGTGTAGAATGATATATTAATCCTGTGGGGGTGTCTTCAATTATAAGAAAATGTTGAGAGGCTTGTCTGTAGTCATTCTCAGTGACACTTCAGAGGTAAATAAATACTCTTACCAGCTACTTTGGACCCCCAATGCCATACGACAGAAGAGGTCAAACAGGCTTAGGATCCTATGGCGTATGGATCGAATGCTGCTCCGGTACTGGACACAGAGGAGTGGAAGAGGATCACAAGCGATGTTCTCAGCTCTCGGTCTGTGGAATCAACAGATACTCTCTGGCCAGGCAATCGTCACACAAACTTTTCCCGCATAAGCTTCAAAGGATAATCATGTAGAAAAAGGAAAGGAGGAGGACTCCAATAGTGCAGATCAAACCAGAATGGTTTTAATGATGAAAGATCCACACAAGCACTAATATAATAAAAGTGATCACAAAACATGCTGATAAATGGGTCAAAAAATGTGTCTCATGTGTCAAAAGAAAAAAAAAAAATGTGATATAATTAGGGATGAACACTGTTCATCTAAAAATTCTCATTCTAATTCCTCATATGTGCAAAAAAAAAAAAAAAAAGTTTCCCCGTTATACTTAGGGATGAACACTGTTCATCTTCAAAAAGGTGAGTACATGTAGTTGAGTGTTTTTTTAATTTATATAGTAAATGTTTTTGAAGGTTTATATTATGTTTGGCATGAGCGGATTATAGTGAATTGAAAAGAGAAAGAGATGAAAGAAGAGAAACTTTTTTAGGCGTCATATTGATATCACTTTGATTAATTTATTTTGTTCTTCTAAAAGGTCCACAAAATAGGAAGGAAGCAAGTCTCAAAACACATTGAGATTTCAATTCATTCTGGGTCATTAACAGCTTCAAAATTACATCTTGGGTTGGGGGCAAATATAGCACATGATAAGGGTATTTAGAGATGTAATATTGATCAAATCAGATGGCCTGATTGACATTTGTTTAGAAATGTATGAATAAAGAATATATATTTTATAAATGTTTGTGTGGTTCATTTGGTACTCTATCAAGCCACTGCCACCTGTGCAACCAATTGATAGTTTTCTTTTTGTTTGCAAGTCTTTTTTTGGGGCTGGGTGCAGAAGCAATCTTCAAGCGCAATTATGTGTTTATTTCAATAGTACCTACAGGTAAAGTTGATATACTTACATAAAAACACAAGGACAATTCATCTTTTCACTAATTTCTTCAACAAACATATAAATAGATATAATGGTGTACGATGGAAAATACAGATACATCCTAGGCCTCAGAAGCTGGTATTGTCACTTTTAGCAATGACTTCTTGGAGGCATTTTACATAACTATCTATCAGTTTGACATCAGCTTGGTGCCTTTTTGACCATTCCTCCATATGAAATTCTTTGCAAGATGTTTGTGGGTCTCCTTGCATGCACCATTTGTTTCAAATCCCCCACAACATTTCAATAGGATTTCAACTGGGGATTTAACTAAGCAAGTCCATAACCCTCCATTTCTTGGTGAATTTGCTAGTTTGCTTTGGAACATCATGTTTGTTAAATGTCATTGTTCTACTGCCCTAAAATAATAATAAATAGGATCTGATCGTTTGTTGGGTGTTGCTGCATATTCTGCTGTATATGTGCCCAGCTGCATTACCTTGTTAAATAACCTGGTCTAACAATGAAATTCAAAATTCCTTGATGGTTACTGGTTATATTCATTACTTTGATTTGTTGTATTTATATTTTGCTCTTTATTTTGACTCTTAAGTATGAGGCCTAATATATTTACATTTTTCTTTGTCATTACTGTATATTGCTTAGGTTTCTGGCATGGAATAACTGATTAAAATGTTATTAGACAAATGTACCTGAAACTGTTTGTTTTTTAATGCTAAAAACAAGTACCTGCAACTTACCCTCTCTCCTTCTCTGCAGGTGACATAATACCTAATGCACTAGGGATGCTAGACTGGAATATTTCTAGCTACTCACAAATTTTCCAGGAAAAAGAAAAGAGATGTAATCTTGGTAGCACTAATGAGAATTGAGTGGCATATAGAAGTTCTTGTCTCAAAAGAGGCTACTTTCCTTTCATTACAAGCGAAACGGACAACTATAAGAAGTGCAATAGCTCATTACATGTGCTGATTACCTATACTCTATGTCTTTTTCTGTCATTAATTTGCTTCTTTTCAAATATTTGTTCATTGTGAATCTTTAGGAAAACACTGAACATAACAGGCTCCATTTTACATAAAATACAGGCTAAGTGCATTTCTACCAAAAAGCAGCACAGTTATATAAGTGGCACAATTTTCCTTATTTTGAATCATTTAGTGGCCATTCACTGTGAACTAGCAGCAAAGGAATAAAGCAGATGTTCTATACAATGATTGGTGTTTTATTTGGTTGGGGTGGGCACCATTTAAAGCCCAACTCTAGCCAAAACATTTTTTTTTTACTTTTGGATAGTATGGGGAAGACATGGTATGTCAGGTTTTGCTGTTTTTCCCCACAGACTCCAATTAGCGGGAAACATGACTGGAGAGCTCTAGTTCTGACTTAGCAAAGGCTATGTCAGACCTCACTAGAGAGACCACTGTTTTCACACAGAGAGCTATGGTCCTTTTCTACAATGTTCTGGCAGGACACTGGCTTTTATGCTATGACTGTGATTGTTTTCTAATGATAACCAATTATAATAGTTTGCACAACTTTTATTTTTTTAATGCACCCAGGATCTATGTATCTGTGTTTAATTGTACTTTAACCACTTCAATACAGGGCATTTTCACCCCCTTCCTGCCCAGGCCAATTTTCAGCTTTCAGCACTGTAACATTTTGAATGACAATTGCGTGGTCATGCAACACTGTACCCAAATGAAATTTTTCCCCACAAATATAGCTTTCTTTTGGTGATATTTGATTTTTATTTTTTGTGCTATAAACAATAAAAGAGCGACAATTTAAAAAAAAACATAATATTTTTTACTTTTTGCTATAATAAATATCCTAATTTAAAAAAAAAAAAATTTCCTCAGTTTAGGCCGATATGTATTCTTCTACATATTTTTGGTAAAAAAAATCGCAATAAGCGTATATTGATTGGTTTGCGCAAAACTTATAGCGCTTACAAAATAGGTTATTGATTTATGGCATTTTTATTATTTTTTTTTTTTTACTAGTAATGGTGGTGATCTGAAATTTTTTTAAGACTGCGACATTGCAGCAGACACTTTTGACACTATTTTGGGACTACTGACGTTCATACAGCGATCAGTGCTATAAATTTGCACTGATTACTGTGTAAATGTCATTGGCAGGGAAGGGGTTAATACTGGGGGGCGATCAGGGGGTTAAATGTGTTCCCTAGGTGTGTTCTAACTGTGAGGGGGATGGGACTGACCAGGGGAGGAGACTGATCGGTGTTCCTATATACTAGGAACACACAATCTGTCTCCTCTCCCCTACACACCCCTACACACACAGATCCACGTTCCTGCTCTGTCTTGAGCAATCGCGGGTGCCCAGTGGACATCACAACCACCGGCCATGCGCAGCGCATCAGCTCTCGAGTGACGCGGCGGGGCTACATGCCCCCTATACAGCAGGAAAGCTAAAGATGTCATATGATGCCCGCCCGGGATGGGAGAGCCACCTCGTGGGTGTCATATTACTATAGGCCGGATGGGAAGTGGTTAAAGAGGAACTGCAGTCTGCTCACATAATTTGTAATAAAAACATCTTTGCCATTCTGAAGCTTCCCTCCAACCACTTGCATATGATTTTATATATAATGTGATTCTGTACTCGCCAAATATGCTGCAGAAATCTCCCTCCACTAAGTCTGGCTGCAATTATCTTAATTGTGGGCAGCTGAAGCTGCTGCCTGTTCACTTCCTGGATTTACACAGACACACAGAGGCACACCTTCAGCCCTGTAGCTCTCATTGGCTCTCCTATGCCTCATCCCCCCTCTCTTCCTGGCAAACGCTCAGAGAATGAGAGAGAGAGAGCTGTGCATGATGTCATAAGGCTAATGACCAGACAAGAAAGAGGAAGTGGGCTGTATAAAGTATTTACTGGCAGAAAAAAAAAAATTACTATACAAAGTTAAAATAAGGGCAAAAGATTTAATAGATGGAAAGTTGAAAAAATGACTGAAAGTCCACTTTAAGTTAAGCCTATACAAATAATCTCAGTGATATTACTTAGTTTTGATTAGAATACTGTGGTTTTATGTCTTTGCTGGTTATTTTTGTTTTGTAGAAGAATGATTAACCTGTGGAGAATTTCATACTTTTTATAGCAGGTGCATAGCTTTCTTAGATGGTGTTTTAAATATGTTGATTTTTCAACGGACTGTGTGTAAACCATTTTGGTTTGTTCTGATTGTTGTGTACACAGTACACAGTACACAATGAATATGTTATGCTCACTGTGTATAACATCAATCAGAACAGACCAAAACAATGTTCATTAGTTCAGTAACCGTTGCTTACTGAGTGGCCCTAAACTACTTTTAGTGGAGGACTCCACTGGAGGTTAAGTAAGTATGTTTACTAACTAATTTTCCCCAAAGTAGACCTTTTTAAACTGGTCATAATTTGATCATAATCTAGCCAATTTAGCAGGGACCGGATGAATTCTTATCTGTATATAGCACTCTCCGCTCAACAGAAGTTAATCATTTGGTCGACTACCGTCAAAGAGACATGTTGGAAATTCTTTCTCAATCATCATCAACTATTAACTGCAGTCATTCATCAGTATATTCTGATAATGGCAAGTGCAACTGTTAGATTACAATGTCCTGGTGAGGGAAATTCCTCCATCTATCTTGTTTGTGTGAATAGAGCAATCTGGCTGAATGAAGAAGAAAAAAAACAGTGTATGGCCAGCTTTAGTAGTGCAAGGTTCATTTTAATAACAGCATGAAATACTAATTTGCAGCTTTCAAAATTATCTGTGGGAAGTACATTGTAGATGCAACACAACACACATAAAAAATAATTTTTAAATACCCAGTGTTAACCCATTTAAAATTACTTTAGGCACATAAGGTAATAGATTAAACTATTTGACTAGGGTAATAGGTGAAATTGTATTCGTTTTCTTTAATTGCTATACTTTATGCAAAAATATATCTTGCCCTATCTTAATAATTGGCAAAAATTGGAATGGGTCTTGAGGCAAGCACTCAAAATTTCACAGCAGATGTCCCACTGTCTTCATCTTTGGAGTTTGTAGACTTTATCAAGACTGAAGATAGCTTCCTCAAAATACGTGAATAATTTATTTAGTGATGCTGCCAATGATTAGAAAATGCATTAAGCATGTTTTTAGCTCTGTTTCACAGCTTGTTTGCCACTTAATAGAAAGAGAATTAGGGATGCAATTTAGAAGTAAATAATCAGAGCTATAAGTCTCAGCAAGAGATAAATATATGTTTTGTTTCCAAATCTATGGCTAAGCACTGCCCGAATACTTGCACGTTGTTCAGCCTAGTGGAATAAATGATTGGTACACAGCATGACAGCTTTTATAGGGAAGAGAGCAAACAGGGGGACAATCAGATCAGAACAAAAAAATGTTTCATCATTTGCTGTCAATTGATCTCTTCTATGTGTCTTTTGTTCCCCCTGAAGGAAGAGGTTATAGCTAGCTCTGCGAGTGGCAGGACAAATTGCACTCAGTGACAAATGCTCCACATATGTAGTGGAAACACAAGGTAATAATGATAAAATTTATTTTTGAAATTATATTACATTTGTTGTAATAAAATCTATACAAAATGTTTGTTTGTTTTTTGTTTTTTGTTTTTAAATGCAACCAATAAACAAGAACAATAATGGAATCTCAGAATGAAGGTTGTTATTTCTACCAAGGTCAATTTGGCTAAAAGTCTTTACCATTACAAACATTTATTATGCAGTGTTCCACTTATTCTGCAGTGTGAGCTTTGACATTATGCAACAGATATAAATAAATGAAATAAATGTATACTTTTGTAGTTATGTTTGGATATATTAGAGAAAGATCTATGAGTATCTCTTTTTAGAGATCATATTATGTATCTGTCACACATTGCTTAGCATACATGTAGTCAAAATTGATCTTTTTATCAGTTGTGGATATTTGACATGCTCATGTAAGCCCAAAAAACGTACATTACAGTACACATGGTAAACACATTACTTCCTCTCTGCCCCTCCCCACCACATTTGATATACACCATTAGCTTCTTATGGCAAAATGCAGGCTTAAATTGAAGAATGTGGGAAACACCAGATCAGATCAGATATGATCTAAATCGGATCCCTTGTGAATACTCAGTGGAGGTGACAAACAGATTTAAAGGATTAGATCTGATAGACAGAGTGCCTGAGGAACTATGGAAGGATGTATGTAACATTGTACAAGACGCAGTAATGAAAACTATCCCAAAGAAGAAGAAAAGCAAGAAAGCAAAGTGGCTATCTGATGATGCCATACAAGTAGCTGAACAAAGACTAAGGCAAAAGGCAATGGAGAATAGGGAAAATATACCCAACTGAATGCAGACTTCCAGAGGATAGCAAGAAGAGACAAAAATACTTTCTTAAACAATCAATGCAAAGAATTAGAGGAAAACAACAGAATAGGAAAGACTAGAGAGCTTTTCAAGAAAATTGGCGATATCAAGGGAAAGTTTTGTGCGAAGATGGGTACGATAATAGACAAAAATGAAAAGGATCTGACAGAAGCAGAAGAGATAAATATGAGATGGCTAGAATACACAGAAGAACTATACAAGAATGATCTGAATGTCCCATATAACCACAATGATGCAATCACTGACCTTGAACTGAATATCCTGGAGAGTGAAGTCAAGTGGGCCTTACCAAGCATTGCTAATAACAAAGCTAGCGGAAGTGATGGTATCCAAGCTGAGTTATTTAAGATCATAAAAAATGATGCTGTTAAAGTGCTGCACTCAATATGCCAACAAATTTGGAAAACTCAACAATGGCCACAGGACTGGAAGAGGTCCGTTTACATTTCGATACCAAAGAAAGACAGCGACAAAGAATGTTCAAACTACCATAAGATCGCAGTCATCTCACACGCTAGCAAGGTTATGCTGAAAATTATAAAGCTGAGCTTCAGTAGCATGTGAACCGAGAACTACCACAAGTACAAGCTGGATTTTGAAGAGAAAGAGGAACTAGAGATAAAATTGCCAACATTCGCTGGATCATGGAGAAAGCAAGGGAATTCCAGAAGAATGTCTACTTCTGCTTTCTTGACTACAGTAAAGCCTTTGATTGTGTGGATCACAACAAGATGTGGCAAATACTGAAAGAAATGGGAATATCGGACCACCTCACCTGTCTTCTGAAAAACCTGTATGCAAGCCAAGAAGCAACAGTTAGAACAGGACATGGAACAACTGACTGGTTCAAAATTGAGAAAGGAGTGTGACAGGGATGTAAATTGTCACCCTACTTATTTAACATATAAGCAGAGTACATCATGCGAAATGCCAGGATCAACTAATCACAAGCCGGAATTAAGATCATAGAGAGAAATATCAACAACCTGAGATATGCAGACGATACCACACTAATGGCAGAAGTGAAGAAGAACTAATAAAGGTGAAAGAGGAGAGGGCAAAAGCTGGCCTGAATTTGAACATTAAGAAAACTAAGACCAAGGCGATCTTATCTCAAAATACCCCGCTGTGGAGGAATCCTCAGCTGCCTCATTTATACTCCATCCAAGATCCAGGAGCATGGACCAGATTTAAGGTTAAAAAGCTATCTCAGTTAGTACAGGGAGAAATGGTGATACCCTTTGCAGGAATGATGGAATACTGGAATATTCCAGGAAGCTACTTTTTAGATATATACAACTTGTACATGCTTTCTCTGCCCAGTTTCCTCAAGGTTTTCCGCAACAAGAGGAATCTGGGCTGGAGCAGATAACTAGAAGGAGAGTATTTCAGTACTATACACCCACTTCGTAGGAGTATCACTGTCAGATATGAGTAAACTTCGAGCATGTTGGATAAGAGATGTTTTCCGAAACTAAAGGAGATGAATTGGGAGGAGATATGGGGATTTCCCTTTAAGATATTGGTCTCTCTTCAAGATAAACTTATACAATTTAAGACAATACACAGAATGTACTATACACCATATAAATTACATAGAATAAGCCCATTGAAGTCTCAAAATTGTTGGAGATGTTGCAATATTCCAGGAGATTTTATCCATATATTCTGGTCCTGCCCCAATATCGTTATATTTTGGACAAGGGTTATAAATGCAATTGCTATAGTGATGTCAGTTGTTTTGGAACAGGAAGTAGGAACTTATCTATTGGGTTTGATGGGGAATAATATTGCTACCACTATAGAAAAGGGAACACAAATAAGCTCATTGCTTTTCTATGCAAGAAAAGTGATAGTATTGAACTGGAAAAAACAGAGGCTCCCTCAATAGCTTTTTGGAAGCATTTAGTAAACGATAATCTGCCTTTGTATAGTGAAACATACTGCAATTGAGGACATCAAGGAAAATATGAAAGGGTTTGGTCAAGCTGGATAGAAGAGCCTATAATGGCCGCTGACCAATCTAAGGATTTAATAACTAGAATAGGAAAATATAGAAATGCAGGAAGAAAGTAACAAAATTTATGTAAAGGAAACAAAGGGGTACAACAAACCACACCATGACACAAGGTTAAGGGGGAAGAATGTGTGTTTTTTTTTTGTTTTGTTTTTTTATCTTTTTCCTGTTTGTATTTTGATATGCAAGTATTGTAAATAAGAGTTACAGTATTTACAATAACTCCTGTGAAGCTCCTGTGAGTGTGGAATATAGATGAAGTGAAAAGAATATGTCGTAATATATTGTATTGTATTACAAAATAATAAAGTGATTTGGAAAAAAAAAGAAAACTAAGATCATGGCAACCGGTCTCATCACTCCTTGGCAAATAGAAGGAGTAGAAATGGAAACAGTGACAGATTTTATCTTCCTAGGCTTCAAGATCACGACAGATGTAGTGTAGCCGTGAAATTAAGAGACGCTTGCTTCTTGGGAGGAAAGCAATGGCAAACCTAGACAACATTATAAAAAGCAGAGACATCACCCTACTGACAAAGTGTCATATAGTCAAAGCTATGGTATTCCCAGTAGTAACCTATGGCTGTGAAAGTTGGACCACAAGGAAGGCTGAACACAGAAGAATTGATGCTTTTAAACTATGGTGTTGGAGAAGACTCTTGAAAGTCCCTTGGATGTAAGGATGAGCCCCCCCCCGGTTCGGTTCGCAGCAGAACATGCGAACAGGCTAAAAACTCGGACGAACACATGAACACCATTAAAGTCTGTTTAAATGTTCCTTTAAATATCATGCCTGGGAGGTGTCTATAGTATGCCTGTAAAATGGCGCATTTTTCCATGTTTAGAACAGTAACGCAGCAAAATGACATTTCCAAAGGAAAAATTGTCATTTAAAACTGATCACGACTGTAATGAATTGTCGGGTCTCGGCAATATAGACAAAACACATTGAAAAAAACGGCATGGGTTCCCCCCAGTCCATTACCAGGCCCTTTGGGTCTGGTATGAATATTAAGGGAAGCCCCGAATCAAAAATTAAAAAAAATTGCATGGGGGTCCCCCCAAAATCCATACCAGGCCCTTCAGGTCTGGTATAGAAATTAAGGGGAACCCTGCACCAAATTTTTTTTTTAAATGGCATAGGGGTCCCCCCAAAATCCATACCAGACCCTTATACGAGTACGCAACCTGGCAGGCCGCAGGAAAAGAGGGGGGATGAGAGAGTGCCCCCCCTCTTGAACCATACCAGGCCACATGCCCTCAAAATGGGGAGGGTGCTTTGGGGTCTGACCCCAAAGCACCTTGTCCCCATGTTGATGGGAAAAAGGGCCTCATCCCACAACCCTTGCTGGTGGTTGTGAGGGTATGCGGGCAGGGGGCTTATTGGTATCTGGAAGCCCCCTTTAACAAGCGGACCCCCAGATCCCTGCCCCCCTATGTGAATTGGCAACGGGGTACATTGTACCCCTACCATGTCACAAAAAAAGTGTCAAAAATGGTAAAAAAACAAGAGACAGCTTGGGACAAGTCCTTTATTAAAAAATAAAAAATAAAAATGTCCAGCGAATGGACCCCCAAGGACCAAAAAAGAAAAAAAAAGCCGCAACAGTTTCGCCTCCATGGGAGGCTCTCGCCGAGTGACGCTTCTTCTTGGTGACAGCTGTTACATAGCTGAGGGCGGGGCCACCCGGCAACCTGCAGCCTGCCAGGTTGCGTGCTCAGATAGGGGTCTGGTATGGATTCTAGGGGGACCCCTATGCCATTTTTTAAAATTTGGCACAGGATTCCCCTTAATTTCCATACCAGACCTGAAGGGCATGGTAATGGACTGGGTGGGAACCCATGCTGTTTTTTTTCAATGAGTTTTATCTATATTGCCGAGACCCGACAATTCATTACAGACGCGATCAGTTTTAAATGACTTTTATCCTTTAGAAATGTAATTTTGCTGCGGCACTGTTCTAAACAGGGGAAAACTGCACCACTTTACAGGCATACTATAGACACCCCCAGGTACGATATTTAAAGGAATATTTCATTTTTATTGTTTCACTTTAAGCATTATTAAAATCCCTGCTCCCGAAAAAATTCGCAGTTTTTAAAACTTTTTCTGCATTGATACATGTGCCCTGGGGCAGGACCTGGGTCCTCAAACACTTTTTATGGCAATAACTTGCATATAAGCCTTTAAAATGAGCACTTTTGGTTTTTCATGTTAGTGTCCCATAGACTTTACCGAATTTGCCGCGAACACCTCATAATGTTCATTGTTTGAGGAACGGCCGAAAAACCAAAGTTCGGCCAGAACTTATGCTCAGGCCAAACCGTTTGCCCATCCCTACTTGGACAGCAAGAAGATCAAACCAGTCAATCCTGAAAATTAACCCTGAATTAACCCTGAAATGAACCCTGAATATTCACTGGAAGGACAGATCCTGAAGCTGAAACTCAAATACTTTGGCCACCTAATGCGAAGAGAGGACTCATTGGAAAAGACCCTGATGCAGGAAAACATGGAAGAAAAAAGGAGAAGAGGATTACAGAAAACAAGATGGATAGATAGCATTATCGAAACAATAAACATGAAGTTAGGAAAGCTTGGGAAGGCAGTGGAGGACAGAAAATATCGAAGAGTCGAACATGACTAAACGTCTGAACAACAAGTGTGTTATACAACAGCTTTTACAGCAAATACTAAAATATATACACTGCTCAGAAGCATGATAGAGAGATACAAAGTAGCGTTATTGTTACCTTTGATCTGCATATGATGTCAGTTAAAACAACTTAGTGACTGCAATGTGTTTCTTCCTTTACCCCATTATTACCCGGCATTTACCCTAATCATCCCTAATTTTTCTTTTTCTTCCCCTTCTGCTAATGTTTTTTCATAAAGATGTTTTTTTCTATTTTTAACCATTAATACTTTTTTCATTTTTTGTTCATTTTGTTTATTCATTTGTTTAGTGTTGTATTAAAATCTGTTTGATGCACCAGAATTATTATTTTACTGTCATTATACAGGGGCAAATTATAGAATAAAATGCATACATTTTATCTAAATTAACAATAGTTTTTAAAAAGTAATACTGATCAAAGTTTGTGATTCTGATATTATATTTGTCTATAGTTTGCATAGATAACAAAATAAATGTTTGAAAGACAATATATCACTAAATAAATCCTTGTTTGTCTTGAAAAAATTGTATATGTGTTACTTTGTTATCTTAAAGGAGTTGCACAGTATTGAGGTTTTTCACCTTAATGCATTCTATGCATTAAGGTGAAAAACCTTCTGTGCTGCAGCAGTCCGCCATTTTCTTATCTGAACCTGATCGTTTCGGCATCGAGGATGAGCCCAGCAGCTCCAGCCGCTGTCTCGGGTTGTCATTGGATAGACTGATAGCAGCAGGAGCCATTGGCTCCCACTGCTGTCAATAAAATCCAGTGACACAGGAGCCGGGGGCGGGGCCGAGTCCTGCTGTCTGCGTCAATGGGCCCAGCAGTAGGTCTCAGGAGCGCACCCGCATAAATGCCCCCATGGAAAGCAGCTCTCTAGGGGGGCACTCGATGAAGATGAGGGGCCAGGAGTGCTGCCGGGGGACCCCAGAAAAGGAAGGTCGGGCCCACTCTGTGACAAAACCCTGCACAGAGCAGGTAAGTATGACATGTTTGGTATTTAAAAAAAAATCATATCAGAAATGTAAACATTGTTCTAGTCAATATGGAGTTTACAGGCATGAGATCTAAAGTGGTTAATCACCTTTCCAACTTCTTAGCCTACTCTTACTGTAGCTCTATATCAGGCCCAGTTTTAGTGCTGTGTTTGTATTTAACTCTTTTCTAACTTTCATTAATTATTATGCCTAATACAGTAACACCCCTCACATTTTTGTAAATATTTTATTATATCTTTTCATATGGCTACACCTGGTTGCCGCCACACACACTTTACACCATCTGAACCACATAGGTTTATCTTGGTCTCATCAGACCACAGGACATGGTTTCAGTAATCCATGTCCTTAGTCTGCTTGTCTTCAGCAAACTGTTTGCGAGCTTTCTTGTGCATCATCTTTAGAAGAGGCTTCCTTCTGAGACGACAGCCATGCTGACCAATTTGATGCAGTGTGCAGCGTATGGTCTGAGCACTGACAGGCTGACCCTCCACCCCTTCAACCTCTGCAGCAATGTTGGCAGCACTCATATGTCTATTTCCCAAAGACAACCTCTGGATACGATGCTGAGCATGTGCACTCAACTTCGAGCCTGCCCTGTTAAACCACTGTATGGTCTTGGCCACCATGCTGCAGCTCAGTTTCAGGGTCTAGGCAATCGATAACGAGAGCGATAACACCAAATTTAACATACCTGCTCCCCATTCACACCTGAGACCTTGTAACACTAATGAGCCACATGACACTGGGGAGGGCAAATGGCTAATTGGGCCCAATTTGAACATTTTCACTTAGGGGTGTACTCAATGTTGTTGCCAGCGGTTTAGACATTAATGGCTGTGTGTTATTTTGAGGGGACAGCAAATTTACACTGTTATAGAAGCTGTACACTCAGTGTAATTTCTTCAGTGTCACATGAAAAGGTATAATAAAATATTTACAAAAATGCGAGGGGTGTACTCACTTTGGTGAGATATTGTAGATGTCTTGATTTTACATTTTGTTCAACCTATCTGTGTCAGCACTGCAATCTTGTGGGGTTTTTTTTTTTTGTTTTTGTTGCACTTCATCATTGTTGTGTACATTATTTGGCAGTCTGGAGATCAAATGGTGAAATGTACTGGTTCTTGTACCATGTGATTTTTTTTTATTGCAGTTCAATGCCAAGTGGTGGATAGCAAATAAATCATGAAATTGCAAATTTGGGGTCTGGAAAATACGAAAAACATACAGTAGGAAAAACAGATAATTCTTTTTTTTTTTTACTCCTCTTTCAACTAAGTGACTGCCCCACATAAATTTACTGCGTCAGGTAGGCTGCTGTGTCCTGGATCACACATCTGATATGTGACCAGTACTTCTCTGCTTTGCAGGCATAAGAAACTGACAGATTGCTCCCTTCATACAGAGCTCTGTGTCATTTACCAACACAAGAGCTCTGAGCTGCACATCTGTCAATCAGAAGGTCCCGACTGTGAATTATTGGAAGGGACTTGCTGACAGGCTCATGCTGTGTGCAATCATTTGCGCATGCTCGCCACTTTGCCTACAGTGGCCGCCCATCCTCAGTACATTGCGGGTGGGCACTAAGTGGATATACTGTATATGATGCTTCGGTGTTCTAAATAATTTTCTATCATAAAAAATTAGATTTGCATATATATATATATACAGTACGTGTGAGAAGCGTCAGAATTGGCATGGGAGTCAAATGGCCAAGTTACTGACCAAGGACAAGTAGGCAAATCTGAAAACGTAAAAAAAAAACAAAACAAAAACAAAGTCCTTAAATGCATACTTGTTCAAGGCCAGTAATTGAATATGTTGAAACAAGGGGGACAGCCAGGCAGCTAGAACTTTGCAGAAGAGCAACACAGCAATGCAACCTCCACAGTCTTCATGTTTCTCTCATGATGCATTTCCTCAAAAATCTATTATCATGACTGGCTGAAACAGCTTTTGGAAAGTCTGCTCTGGAATCAATATTCACCAACAAAAATGTTTTAATTTCTTAACTTTCCAGTGATAATGAAATTCAGAATCTATATTTGTTTTTATTTATGATTTCAGTCTAGCAAAAACTACATCATAACACTTTAATTTTACTTACCATTGAAAAATGAATATATTTATAAGGACTTATTGAAATAAACTACAATGAAAGACTAAAGCTGCTGACAAATCACTTTAAGATTTTGCTTCCTACATTAGCAGCCAGACAATAAAATTAATTATACTGGAATCACTGTTTTAAGATTTTATACAATACAGAATTCAGAGTTAGTTCAAAAATGCATAATTTTCACCAGTAATTCGACTTCATATACAAATACTATATAGGAAGATATATAAAATCAAATTACCAATGCAGACAGTAAAACAGAATGAAGGAGTACACTAAAGAAATTCTTGCATCCATCAGTTTATGAAAGCATTTGTATGCCCAGCTATATCCTCTGATGTATGTTTATCTATAGATGGGCAGTGTTTAGAAGGGGGGTATTTAGGGCCTATTTGCTTCTTTTTCATGAATTTCCACATGTGTTTAACATGCGTTTACAGTGCATTTGCAGTGTGCAATGTGTCATTTAACATAAAAATAAGTCTATGACTAATTAGCACAGCTAAATCATTTATGAATGTTATAAGGGACATATAAGGCTTTTATTTTGTATAAAGTACTTTATTTTGTTTTATTTAAAAAAAAATGCTTTGTTTTTATTATAGGCTGACAAATGTGCTAACATGTTTGAAAAACTTTTAGATTGTTTTATAATTCATTATTATTCTTAATAATGTAACTGTATCTGACAGTTACACTGTTAAATAGACTGCACTGCAGTTGAGCACTGAAGCCTAAAGATTGCAATGTTCATCAGAAGGGTGAAGGCTTTCAGTTTTTTTTAAAGAATGTGAATATAAAATTGTTAAAGGGATCATATTATCGGGAACTACTAAAATTGGTTTGAAGTGTTGGCAACAAGCACTCAATGGGTAGGGTGTTTTTTAACATATTTTTGGCACATGACAACAAGCAGGGATAACAAACATTGCATGTAGGATACCAGGGGTCACAAGACTTTGTGGTACAATTTTGCAGGCAAATTTTTGCTACTAATGCAAGATTTGTAGAAGGGAGTCAAGATTTTGATTCATTCATCTAGGGCAAGGATAGGCAAACTCGGCACTCCAGCTGTGGTGAAACTACAAATTCCATCTAGGAGTCATGCCTGTGATTGTCAGGGTCTTGCAATGTCCCATGGGACTTGTAGTTTCACCACAGCTGGAGGGCTGAGGTTGCCTACCCCTGATCTAGGAGGAGTGGAGAGTTCACATATCTTTTCAATGCATCTTTGGAATTGGAAGGGGTTTTATGGTGCCTTTTGTAGGAGAAGTGTCCAAATGAAAGAAATACAATATCTTACTGAGCCAGTAGACATGCATTTACCTTAAAACTATGTCCCATTGGAGACAGGTTCAGCATTTGGTTTGTTCTCAGCCAAGTGGAGTTGCTGATAAAAATGTGGGGGCTTGAGTTTGTCACAAGTTAGCGTGCAGTTTCCTACTTGTCTTCTGGATTCCCTTTTGCCTGCTGCTTATACTCTGCACATGCAAGTGATCTCCGCATCCTCGACCAGGCGTACCTGGGGGCCATGACCTGGTTCCAGCTTGCTGCAAGTCCATTCCTACCATCAGGGGCCCTGGTGAAGAAGCATGCTGGGGCTTAGACTCCGCACCCTGGGGGACCCTGAGTTGTCAATCTACAAGAGCTCACTACCAAAGACTCCTGACAGTTTGCTCAGGCCATGAGCCCCTCGGAGACACCACTGTCTGTTCTGGGTAAACTTCAGTGTTTGGCGCAGAGAGTTGATGTCTAGCAGGCCTATCAAGAACAAATTATGCAGTGTCTGTAGGAATTTTAGATCAGCTACAGGTTGTGCCCACTTCCTCACCCTCCTTTCCGGATTCTGTTTCAACCCCTGCTGCTCCAGCTCCCGCAGTCCCTCCAGCATAGGGCAGTCCTTCAAAACTCCAGCTGCCTCCGCCACCTCACTTCTCTGGTGATCCTAAAGCTTGTCAAGGCTTCATCAATCAGTGCTTGATCCACTGTGAGTTAGCGGGCAATTATTTTCCTACTAATCATTCCAAGGTGGCATACATGATTTCACTCCTTTCGAGAGAGGCTCTGGCTTGGGCGTCACCATTGTGGGCACATCAAGATCCTACTGTTTCCAGTCTCTCTGCCTTACTACACACTTTCTGTAACACCTTTGATGTTCCTGGCAGGGCCTCATCTGCTTCTGGAGTTCTTCTTAGGCTTCATCAAGGAAACATGACTGTTGGTAAATATGCAGTTTAGTTTCCCACCTTGGCTTCAAAATTGACATGGAATAATGAGGCCCTTACTGCAACCTTTTGGCAAGGTCTAGTGGATTGTATTAAGGATGAATTAGCTGGCAGAACTATACCCACCACCCTAGATGGCTTGATCACCCTTAGCATCCAAATTGATGTCCGTTTCCAGGAGTGAGATCTGGAAAGGACTGCTCTATGCCACCCCCCAGTGGGTCGCTTCGCCCCTGTTGTCCAGAAAGCTCCAGAACAACCCATCTCTCCAGCTGTGTCAGCTTCTGAAGAACCTATGCAATTAGGATAGACACGCCTCACTCCATAAGAGAGGTCACATCACCTGAGACTCGGCCTATGTCTTTACTGTGGAGCTGATGGTCATATAATAAAGTCCTGTCTGTCTGGGAAACTCTCGGGTCTAGCTCGCTTAGAGGGAGGTGATCTAGACCAAAACCTGAATTCCGTCACTTACCCTCGATTTATCATACCTGTCTCCATTCATTGGGCCCTGAATTCGTATCAAGTTTCTGCATATGTGGACTCTGGGAATTTCATTGAGCAGTCCTTCGCCACTGAATTGGGCATTCCTCTCATTCCCTTGGCAATGCCTCTATCAGTATCTGTGGTGTATGGCTCTACCTTGGCCTTAGGACCCCAACGGTTTCTAACTGCCCCCATAACTATGCATGTCGGTGTCCTTTATAGTGAAGAAGTCTCCTTCCTGATCCTTTCCAAGTTCTCTAGCCCCATCATTCTTGGACTTCCATGGTTGCAGAAACACTCACCCTATCTGGATTGGAACTCTGGCCGTGTGTTATTTTGGGGGTCGCAATGCCATCAGACTTGTCTCCCTAAGGTGCGCCCACCTCTCCATGTACCTGTGGGCAAGGTCACTACCTCTCCAATGCTCGCTCTGCATTATCAGGCCTTCCAAGATGTTTTTTGTATAAAGGCTGCTGGCAGTTTGCCTCCTCATCATCCTATGATTATGCAATTGACCTCCAACCTGGGACTATGCCACCCCGAGGTCGAGTCTACCCTCTCTCCATCACTGAGACTCAAGCCATATCCGAGTACGTCCAGGAAAATCTGTAGAAAGGATTTACCCGTGAATCCAATTCTCTTGTTGGGGCTGGCTTCTTCTTTGTGGGGAAAAAGGATGGTACACTCCAGCCCTGCATTAATTATAGAGGTCTCAATGCCATCAACATTAAGAGTCGGTACCCGCTACCCTTTTATTTTTGAACTTTTTGACAGACTACGCAATGCTCTAATTTTCTCTAAGTTAGACCTCCGTGGAGCATACAATCTAATTAGGATTCCAGAGGGAGATGAATGGAAAACTGCTTTTAACACCTTACACGGACACTGAATATCTTGTAATGCACTTTGGCTTATGTAATACCCCACCTGTCTTCCAGAACTTTGTTAATTTACATTTTCTCTGATCTCCTATACGTCTGTGCCATTGTGTATCTGGGTGACATACTCATCTTTTCTCCAGATTTGAACACTCATCGTCAGCATGTTTGTACAGTTCTTCTACGTCTTTGGGACCACCGACTGTACACATAGTTGGAGAAGTGCCTCTTCGAGCAAACCCAGGTTCCTTTCCTAGGCTACATAGTCATGAATAAAGGACTGCTTATGGATCCTGCCAAACTTCAGGTCATCTCCAACTGGCCTCAGCCTTCTGGCTTAAAAGCTACACAGCGGTTCTCGGGGTTCACCAATTACTATCGCCGGTTCAGTCCTGATTACTCCTCTCTGATGGCCTAAATCACTTCTTTGACCTGGAAGGGTGCTAATGCCAGAACCTGGCCTCCCTGAAGCAGTCAAGGCTTTCCACAAGCTCAAAACAGCCTTCCTCTCTGCATCTAAGCTCAAACATCCTGACATTCTCCAGCCTTTCTTCTTGGAGGTAGATGCTTCATCCTTGGGAGTGGGGGCCGTCCTTCTCCAAATGCATGACAGTAAGCTTCGTTCTTGTGCCTTCTTCTCTAAGGAGTTTTCGGATGCGGAAATAAATCACACCATCTGGGATTGGGAACTTCTGGCTATCAAGCCGGCACTACAAGAATGGCGACATCTACTGGAGGGATCTCCTTATTGTATCCTGCTCTATACTGATCATAAGAACCTCCAGTATCAGTAATCTGCCCAACGTTTGAATCCCAGGCAAGCACGATTGGCTCTCTTCTTTGCCAGGTTTAATTTTCACATCGCCTTCTGGCCCAGTTCTAAAAATGCTTGTGCTGATGCCTTGTCCGGATCATTTGACATTGCTGACTCAGAGTGTCATGTTGAACCAGAACCCATTATTCCTGCCAATTGTATCCTGGCCTCCACTCGTCTTCAGTCTCCACATATCCTGCCCAGAAAGACCTTTGTGGTGCCCTCCCTTCACTTCAAGCTTCTCAAATGGGCACATGACTCTAAACTCTCAGGACATCCTGGTGTGCAACCCACCTGCAGCATTACTACTGGTGGCCCTCACTTCAGAAGGATGTTGAAGAATATGTCCAGGCTTGCCCCACTTGCGCCCAGTCTAAGTCCTCCACGTCTGCCCCAGCAGGTCTTCTTTTACCTCTGTCTGTTCCGGATGTACCTTGACGTTGCATCTCCATGGACGTTATCTCTGAACTACCCCCCCTCACTGGGCTCTATCGTTATCTGGGTGGTTGAGGACAGGTTTTCTAAAATGTGTCACTTAACTCCACTTCCAGGACTACTCTCTGCTGTCACTTTGGCTTCCATCTTCATTAGGGAAATCTTTCATCTCCATGGAATGCCCTCACACATTGTCTCGGATAGAGGAGTTCAGTTTACAGCCCGCTCCTTGAAAGCTCTGGTCACATCCTTTGGTATCAAGTTGGTCTTCTCCTCAGCCTTTTATCTGCAGTATAACAGACAAACTACCCTAATTTCTGCCCACTAGGATGACTGGGTAGACCTTTTACCCTTCACAGAATTTGCCCTCAATAACCACGCTAGTGCCAGCACTGGTGAGTCTCTCTTTTTCACAGTATATGGTCGCCATCCTTCGGTACCATCTCTGCTGAGGTGCCTGCAGCTGCAGAGATGCAACGATCTCTCAATTCTATCTGGGCAGATGTTTCCAAAAATTTACATCTAGCAGGTACAACGTAGTGGCTGATCGTCATCGCTGTGTAAGTCCCAAATTTCTTCCTGGTGACAAGGTTTGGCTCTCTACCAAGAATATCTGTTTCCGAGTATCTTCTATGAAATTTGCTCCCCATTTCATTGGTTCCTTCAATGTTCCACATCTAAGAATGCCTAATGTTTTCCATGTTTCTCTTCTTAGACCATACATCATCAATAGGTTTTCCTGTCCTATTCATCATCCTTCTCCAACAGTCAGTACCTCAGATCAGTATGAAATCAAGCAAATCTTGGATTCCAAATTCTCCAGGGGGAGGCTTTTGTACCTAATTGACTGGAAAGGATATGGTCCTGAGCAGAGGTGTTGGATTCCTTCTACTGATGTTTCTGCCCCTCGTTTGGTGAAACTTTTTCATCAGAAGTTTCCTCTCAAGCCTGGCCCTAAACAAGTGGGGAGACCTGGTAAGAGGGGGGTATTGTCAAAAGTTAGCGTGCAGTTTCCTGCTTGTGTACTATTACCTCCTTGCTGCAGTGTTTCTCTACCTGATGCATTCATATGTGTGACTTGGCTGTGCTCACCTATGGGCTTCGTCTACTATTCTGTGGACCTTTATTTCCTTCCCTTCCATCACTTCCTGGCCCGCCTCCTAGTTTGCTTGTCTATATAAGACATGCTCAGTGTAACCCACATTGCCCGAGCAACTTCATAGTTCTCTAAGCTCCCATTTACATACCTCTTGTCCATTCTGTGTCTCACCACCTGTTTACTGACCCCAGCTTTGTTTACCATCTGTGCTTGTTCGCTGCCCACCCTGATCTCAGCTTGTCTTCTGGATTCCCTTTTGCCTGCTGCTTATACTCTGCATGGTAAGTGGTCTCTTCATCCTCGGCTAGGCGTACCTGGGGGCCACGACCTGGTTCCAGCTTGCTACAAGTCCATCCCCACCGTCAGAGGCCCTGGTGAAGAAGCAGGCTGGGGCTTAGACTTCACACCCTGGGGAACCCTGAGTTGCCGATCTACAATAGCTCACTACCACAGCAGACTCCTGACAGAATTATGCTGTTTTAACACAGGTAATTAAACATTTTATCTTGCAAGTTGGGCATAGAAAGCTGAATTTGCCAGGAAATGGAAAAGGGGAGATGGAAAAGGGCTTAAGCAGGCTATACAGGGTTTGAATCTCATTACAGTGTATGGGCAGGCTGAATGTACCAAGTTGATTGATTGATCAACTTGGGTACAAACAGTATGCCAGGTTTTACCTGTGATTATCTCTGCTATAGCCACTAGCAATAATTACTTTCTTCTCCCAGTGGGGGTGACTTCCCCCCTCCGCAAGCTCAGGTGTTGCAAACTTGGGAGTTCAGTCAGTGGGGATGGGGTGGATGATTACTCAGATAGATAATCCAAAGTTTCGAGCTACTATGCCTATACTGGTCAAATAATTGTGTAAGGGTGGGACATGTCAGTGAGGGGTGGTTCTCAGGATTGCTTTGCAGCGTAAATACGTGGTTTAGTAAAGCTTTTTAGTTTGAGTGAGGTCATCAATGTGTAGCCCTTCATTTCTTGCATTTACTTAAAGAACTGTAGGTTTCAAATGGATTACGCAGCTACCATTCTCCTGTTTTTATGATTTAGTGCATATACATAGCAGGTCCTAAAATGTAAATCTCATTGCTTTTTAATCTCCCTTCTAAGACATTTTTATAGTCCATTAAGTGTGAGTGACAAAAACAACCATAACCTACTTTATTGTATTGGATAGCTATATTTCTAACTTTAGAATACTCATTACAGTGATGACATTTTGAAATATTTCCTCACTTACATAACCATTTTGTTGTAAGTTTTCCTTAAAACTAACTGCTCAATAGAAGCTCCTCAAAATGAATAAGAAATACACTAAGCTTGACATTCTAGAGTTGATACCATAGGGACGTCACTCATCCTTACTATATTCTACATTGTTAAAGTCAGAGCACTACACTGTGCATCTAAGATAAGCATAGAGCAGCTGTCAATGCATATTAATTAATCAAAGGCTTAGCTGCTGCAGAATCATTTTTTATTTTTGTTATTGACAAAGGATTCTAAAAAACAACCATGAGCTATATAAAATGCACATTTGAAATTAGAACATAATTATAACATTTCAAAGCCAATATTATAATATTACAAATAAAATATATAGTTTCAATTTGAGTTAGTAGAATGTCTTAAAATTATTTCAAATTCTTCAATATCTCGCAAACAGCATTACTAAACTAATCAGCATGCTGTACTTGCAGTGTTGTTGGTCCTGCATCCTTCAAACATATCTAAAAACACTAGAATAATGTGTAAATGGCCCGGGCTAACTGCACCAGCTGTCAGAGGTGTGAATAAAGGAACTGTTGAGACATGGGTTCTGTGATTGTTACTAGGAACCTACTACATTTAGATGTTACTCCTTCATTAAATTATATGTGGGTCCAGCTAAGGAGTGCATTCCAAGATCATTTGTGTTGTAATTGAAGTTTAATATTTTGCACTGGGCAGTTGCCATGACAGGTGACTACTAATATACTGTACTAATATTTTGTTGCTCTATAAAGTGATCATATGGCTAGGCTATTGTCATACACTCTGCTTGTGGACAACTGAGCATCACACTTGCATAAACTTGTTGGGCATTCCATTTCAAAGCCATTACCTTTAAAACAACTGGCATTGTTCCCCCATTGCCCCCCAACATTTGCAGCTAAAACAGCCTCCACTGTTAAGAAAAGACTTCCCACAAGCTTTTGTGCCTGTGGTAGTCTGTGGTCCTTCAAATGAGCATTTGTAAGATCAGACACTGACTTTGGACAAGATTGCTGCAAACAGTGTTCCAAATAATTCCAAGCGTGTTCAGCATGGTTGAGGTCAGTCTCAGAATCTGTGAAAAAAGTCTAGGGGTTCCATTCACAAAAGCATCTCGTATGCGGTATTTAGGTGTTGATATAATTTCTCTAAATATCCCCTATGATCCTGCAACTGTCAAATCACTATGCTGTTTTGGGGTATTTTCTTGCAAATGCTCATTAAATGCCACATTAAAAGGCATTAAACTCAATTCACACATAGAAATATCTGCCTATGTAAACAAGGCAGATCGCCATTCTGACAGGACAGATGATAGAGATCTTGTGTTACTGCTAAGCAGGAACATTGATCTCTGTCTTTATCCAGTCAGAGCAACCCCCACACAGTTAGCAAGCACCAGCTAGGCACACAGTTAACCCTTTGATCGTCCCTGATGTTAACCTTTTCCCTGTCAGCGTCATTAGTACAGTAACAGTGCATATTTTTAGCAGTGATCACTGTAATAATGTCACTGGTTCCCAAAAAAGTGTCAGTTAGGTGTCCGATTTTTCTGCCGCAATGTCGCAGTCCCGCTTAAATTCACTGATCCCCATTACTAGTAAAAAATAAAGAAAATGCCATAAAAATATCCCATAGTTTGTAGACGGGATAACTTTTGCACAAACCAATCAATATACGCTTATTGGGGTCTTTTTTACCAAAAATATGTAGCAGAATACATATTGGCCTAAATTGATGAAGACATTTAATATTTTACATTTTTTTATTGGATGTGTTTTATAGCAGAAAGTAAAAAATATGTTTTTTTTTTTTCAAAATTGGCGCTCTTTTTTTGTTTATAGCACAAAAAATAAAAATCGCAGAGGTGATCAAATCCAACCAAAAGAAAGCTGTATTTGTGGGAAAAAAGGACATAAATTTTATTTGGGCACAGCATCGCACAATTGTCAGTTAAAGTAATGCAGTGCTGTATCGCAAAAATCGGCCTGGTCATTAAGGGGGTAAAACCTTCCGGGGCTGAACTGGTTAAACAAATCCTCAATGATTTCAGTAGCTGAAGAAACCATGAATCAATTAATCTTCAAATTTTACAGCAGTCTCTGTCATCCTCTGGATTCCATTTCCTTTAGGATGTGACATTGGAACAATTGTTACCATAGTAAAATGGCATGTTTTAGCAGCAGAGGCTTGATTGTATTATTGGCCAGACTAGCTTGTGTGAGAGCCAGTCTATGAAAAGTTTTTATGTTTTATTGGGTCTTTAGTTAATTAGATTCTTCTGAGACTGGTTTTGCTTGGGGCTCACATTCGGTCACCCCTGGCTGGGGCTGTGTCCCAGCATGAATTGGTCTAGGTATTTAGTTATGAATATGTTTACTTACTTTGCTGTTACATTCTGTTTGCATGACTTAAGTGGGTAGACCAACCTTGAATTATTCCTTTCCCAAAGGCTGGTATGTTATCTTTGAATATCATTCATGTGCCTTCACATATCCAGCAACTTAGACACCCAGTTCTGGCATTATCTCAACTAGTAATATTAAACAAATGCTATGGGGATTTACTCTTTGAGATGGCTAGCCCCAGAAATTCACTTAAATAGTTTCTATATTGTCTAGTTTTTGTTCTCTGTTTCAACACGCAACTGCATTATGATTCCACATTAATTAGTGCTATGTGCTGGGTGTTCAGTGTGACCCTGTACCTTTAAGGAGAGGTGGCTCCTTCCAGGCTCACCTGTCCCCTACCTATCCATTATAAATGCATGTGCTTCCAAGATAGAGACTTTCAGTAGTTAGGGACTGCAGGAAACAGGGTGCCTTTGCAGAGCCCGCAGCTTACGCATGTATTTGCAAATGTGTGCAACTAAACCCCTGTTCTTAACGCATATTGTTAGACAAGTCAATTTTATTGGTCGCTGGCTGGTTGGTAAGTTTGAGCTTGGAAATCTCTTTATATTTGTTTGACATACGTTGCCCTTCCAGTGCTCCTTGCTACAAAGGCCACTTTTTTGCACATTAAGCATTTTAGTTTGGCCCCTTACTCTGATTGGTTTCCCCATGTTTCATGTACGGGTTTAGACTCTGCTTTTTTCCTGGGTCCAGACTGGTAACTGTACTAATAGTATAACACTTCTCTTTTTTCTAACACCTACCCTATTTATCCCCTCCTAAACCCTTTACAAATACTGCTCATGCCCTCATTCTACTTTCTGATCTTTTTTTTTCCTCACAATTTTAACCCACCTTTTACTCTCACCTCTTCCTTCTCTGCCTATCCTTGTCCTCTTCTCTCAACCCTTTCTTTAAACTCCCCTATTCTCTGCTTCTATAGGTGCAGTTAACCTACAATTGCCAGGCCCTTCACACCCCTAATACTGTTGTGAATTTGTCAATGTCATTAACTGTTATCTCTTCAAACACACAAGGGTTTACTCAACCTAACAAAAGAGTAAAAGCTTTTTAATACTTTAGGGACCATGCAGACACTTTCTGGTTATAGGAAACCCACTTTTGTCAGGAAATTACTCCTACTTTTTTGCAATCCTTTTAAGCTCAATTTTAAACTGCATCAGATAAGATGAAACAAAAGGAAGTCCTTATAGCCTTTTGATGATTTGTGCATTTATTTTGTAACAAACAGATCACGGATCCAGGAAGCAGATTCCTGCTATTTATGGGCTCAATCAATAATACTTCTGGTACAATGTTGCCCCAAACTCTGGACAAATAGGCTTTTTTACTGTCTGTTCCAAGTGCTTGACACTCATGCTAAGGGACACTGGTGCTATAATTTGCTGGATGCTTGCAGGGAATAACATCTTGTCAAAGAAACCTATATATTTTACTCAAATTATCACAATTCCTTTCCTTAGATTGGGTATTTTCTGCCTCTATATGCTGGAATTCATGGGCAGATCATAATGCCATGAGCTTGATACTTGTCCTGGTACTACCGTAAAAGAGAGAAATGCCTTGGTCTCTGTGAGACACATCACTTTCTGACCCAGGGGTTGTTTTTCCATTACAAGGCTCTCCCAGGAGCCTGAAGCATTGAGGCAGGCCTCTCTTATATCAAATATGTGCTCAGCTGAACCAAAGAAAGTGACCAAAATGTCCAATAGTAGTACATATAGTAGTAACAATGGTCCCAATCCAGAAATGTGTACACCACCAAGTGACAGAGGATATAATTTTACCAGTATTCCAGATTCACCACGTGGTCCACCACCAATGAAAAGATGAACCCTTACCAGAACCAGTGCACTCTATTACAGAGTCAGATGCAGTATCCTGCCACGATATACTGGACCTCTAGGAACCACAGATTCTTCGGGAATATCTTTAGATACATGACAGTAATGCCAATGCAGAGTATCACCATAAAATCAAGATGAAAAAAGTCTATATAGTGTAAATCAGAAAAGAACTTTTAATAAAACAAATGGTTAAAACTACTCACATATGACCAGCTGGATGAAATAAAGGACATACCTAGATATTATAAAACAGATCTTAATATCATTTATAATCCAAAAAATTACTTATACTGGTAGACTATGGCCTGAACATAATGGTTGGTGCATTGTTAATGAATGAATTAATATCCAATTCCACATTCATACCATATTGACTATAAATTTTTAGTTTATAAATCAATCTTGTTTCTAATTGTGAAACCCCCCTTTTTGTTGCGCCCCCCCCCCCTCCAAGGTGCTTCATATTTATCTACAGCCACAAATAGAGTACCTATAGGGACTCGGTCGGCCATATTTCCAGCAGCCATTTCTAATCCTAAAATTAGTCTTGGAGCTAAAGGATGGCCATTTTCAACCTTGCAAACGTGGTTTGCATATGGGTCAGTCAGCCATGTTATGTAAATCAGGCTGTGAGGCTTACCGGCGTTTCAGCCATTTTTATTTTAAAACAAGGCTTGGTTTTTCCAAGCAGCCATCTTTGGGGGATAGATTGTTTGAATGATTATCAATTAAGGGTGACACCTTCTTTGCCTGATACACATATATGACATGGAGACTCAGAGTAGAGGGAAGAGCACGGACAGCAGGTGCAGTATGAATCAGACACAAGACAGGGTCAGACAGTCTGGGCCCGCAACAAGCAAGCAGATCAAGTTCAGGCAACAGGCAGGAGAGTAGTCAGGGATCAGGCCAAGATCGGTAACATTAAGGCAATTGAGCAGAGGAATGAGACAGAAGCAGACTCCAGAGGCAAGCCAGGGGTTGGTGCAGGCAGAGTTCAAATAGAGTAAGGAGCAGGATCAGGTCGGCAACGGATAAGCAATACAGGAACAGATATTCAGATGTTTCAGAAACGCATTAGACTAAATGGCACTGACACCAGGCCCTAGTGCAGTTTAAATAGCCTGTCTAGCATTTGTGTGGGCTTGCACATTCGTTCAAGCTCCCACGCATTTGTTCACGCATGTTTAGACACCTGTCATATGGCCACGAACCATTCTTCTGTGCATAAGAATGAACCTTTATTGACAGGTACACTCCTTTGTAACAGTTTGGGAAGCACACAAAGTTACAGTTAGCCTCTCAAGAAAATAAAAATAAAGAATTCTGTATCAAAACACATGAGGCAGATTTCCCTATATCTTTCTAGGCATTTCAGAATGACCTCTCCCCCAATAGCAGAACACATCTCTTTAGCCTCAACACTGAGCTCAATCTACAGTATGCCTATCCCACTTGGTGGATTGTCATTTACTCTGGACCAAACACAGGTTTAACCTTAAAGGTAACAAACTAGACCCCCTTCCTAGTGGTCAGACTAGTGATAAAAGTCATAAACCCTTCCAACTACAAGCAGGGATTGGTCATTTTATGACCATCCCAGCCAAAATTTTTTAAATACTTCAAACTGAGTTAAAAAAGTATACTAAGAGCTCTGACCCTGTGGACCACTAGGCAGCTGAAGCATTTTTTCACAACTAATGTTCCTGCAAAGTCCAGGCCCAGATGCTAGACTGTCTCCAATTTTAAAAAAAAATATCAGATATTCTCTTTTCTTTTGTTATGAAAATGTTTAATCAATTTATTTCCAACTCGCCATTTCATTGGGATGGCATTCTCTACTGTTGACCATTTGTATGCTCACAAAACTTCAACCTTATCATACCTCTTGGAGAAATTATTTCACTATTTGGTTGATGCATATGCACGTTAAGTTACTAGGTAAGATATTGGCCAAAAGAGAAAACTTATTCCTAATCAATCTTATTTTTACAGATCAAGTGGGTTTCGTATCAGGTTGGCAGGCAGGGGACTAATTGGTAAAGGATAAAGGATATCATGTGGGTGGAGTAGGCACTGCCCTGAGGAACAAGTACCAGTGCAAACATACAAACAATAAAAAATTGAATTTGGCTTGAAGCAGTGATTTTTTTAAAGCACTGACATTTATAAAAGAAAAACCTTTTGTGGGGTCTGTGCAATCACAATTTCAGCCGACTTGCCAAAATGAAAAACCCAATATACCCAACATACACAACCAATCGAGAGGGTAATGCTCACCAAATGACAGCTCCCTGAGTTATTATCAGTTATATAAGGGGAAGGGATAGTAGTGACATATTTCACCAAATATAGTCATCATGGCCATATTTGGTCAATGTCATTGCTTAAATGTGGCTAGTGACCAGCCAAACTTTCGGAGTACCTATACTATATATGATTTCACTGAAAACAATAAAAATGTATTGAACAAAAAAAAAAAAAAGTAGAAGCACTGAAGTTGTTCAAGACAGCAGCTCAGCTCACCCTAATACCCCCTCCCAGTGTACTGGCTCTATGTATACATTAGAGATTAGGAGGATGGAAGACTTTCAAGTCACTACAGGGGAGTGGCTAGAATGAATTATTGATATCCTGCTAGTCAGAGAACATATCTTTAATCTAAACCTTTATTGGATGCTGAAGTAGATGCAAGATACACCCAACCTTGCAAGCTAATAAGTAATAAACCTATCTTTACAATACTATCTTGTTTATGTTCAATGTTTTGTATCTGATGTTGTGATATTTTATATGTTTTAAAAATTCAGGAAGAAACAAAAAGAGAATAAAACAGGATTAAGAATGAATTTGATCATTTGTTGCTGATAATGGAATACAGAGGATTGGTTCTATAGACAAAATATTTAAAACTGCATTGTATTATTTACAAGGAACGCTAAATTAGCAAAGGTCTCCATGTATATTTTATGGCGTATACCTTGTATAAAATTTTATTAAACATAAACAAAATTGTATAATTACCAACCCTATATGCTATCACATGCTGCATTGCAATATACATGTCAGATAATCATGATAACAAGCATAAAATTGGGTTTGTTGCTTAAGGCAGAAGATTTTTGCAGTCATTTTCAGTTTACATTTCAACAATTACTGTAGAACTTTGAAACAAATTTCAGCAAGACTCTCCTTGCTTGAATTGCATATTTCAGAAATATAAAAGACTTGAAATAACTACATGAAATAGATAGGCTTTGCAAAAGATTTATGTTATTATCTATGAGCAGCTCCCACAGGGACATATACCTCATGTACTCTACATTGTGTTCATGTGGAATGCACAATGTACATCAATAATCAAACAATTCTAGTTTCTAAAAAATACTATATACATAGTTTTTTTATTGTCACTTTAAAATGCAAAATTAGCTGGAGCCCTGAAGAATGGAGAAATATATTTATGGAAACATTCAAACATGGGTTCTGCTAATGACAGATAACTTGACATCTTTTGTGTGGTACTGAAGTAATGACTGCCTTATTTGGGTTTCGGGGGGGACCTGTACCGAGGGGATCTCTGCTTGGGGAAGGAGGTCTGTACTGCGGAAGTAAACACTGAGGGACTAAGGTGGGAGGGGGAATCTGTACTGAGGTGCTGTACTGATGTGATGGGCTGGGAGGGTGGTTTGTACTGGAGAGTGTGCTGGGACTCAGGGCTGTAGGGGAAATCTGTACTGGGGGAATTCAGGCTTGAGGGAAATTGTACTCTGTATGGTATGCAGTTCTGATCTATGCACTCTTTGTGTTTTTCATTCTTGACCTCCTTACTCTCATGTTTCATACTCCTGACACTTGCAGTCTGTGTGTTAAGTTCTCCAGATCCCCACCCTCTCTGCATTATGTACTCCTGACATCTGCATTCTTTAACCACTTCAGCCCCGGAAGGATTTACCCCCTTCCTGACCAGAGCACTTTTTACAATTTGGCACTGCGTCGCTTTAACTGCTAATTGCGCGGTCATGCAATGCTGTAACCAAACGAAATTTGCGTCCTTTTCTTCCCACAAATAGAGCTTTCTTTTGATGGTATTTGATCACCTCTGCCGTTTTTATTTTTTGCGCTATACACGGAAAAAGACCGAAAATTTTGAAAAAAAATGATATTTTCTACTTTTTGTTCTAAAAAAAATCCAATAAACTCAATTTTAGTCATACATTTAGGCCAAAATGTATTTGGCCACATGTCTTTGGTAAAAAAAATGTCAATAAGTGTATATTTATTGGTTTGCGCAAAAGTTATAGCGCCTACAAACTAGGGTACATTTTCTGGAATTTACACAGTCTTTAATTTATGACTGCCTATGTCATTTCTTGAGGTGCTAAAATGACAGGGCAGTACAAAACCCCCACAAATGACCCCATTTTGGAAAGTAGACACCCCAAGGAAATTGCTGAGAGGCATGTTGAGCCCATTGAATATTCATTTTTTTTGTCCCAAGTGATTGAATAATGAAAAAAAAAAAAAAAAAAATTACAAAAAGTTGTCACTAAATGATATATTGCTCACACAGGCCATGGGCATATGTGGAATTGCACCCCAAAATACATTTAGCTGCTTCTCCTGAGTATGGGGATACCACATGTGTAGGACTTTTTGGGAGCCTAGCCGCATACGGGGCCCCGAAAACCAATCACTGCCTTCAGGATTTCTAAGGGCGTACATTTTTGATTTTACTCCTCACTACCTATCACAGTTTTGAAGGCCATAAAATGCCCAGATGGCACAAACCCCCCCCAAATGACCCCATTTTGGAAAGTAGACACCCCAAGCTATTTGCTGAGAGGCATGTTGAGTCCATGGAATATTTTATATTTTGACACAAGTTGCGGGAAAGTGACAATTTATTTTTTTTTTTTTTTTGCACAAAGTTGTCACTAAATGATATATTGCTCACACAGGTCATGGGCATATGTGGAATTGCACCCCAAAATACATTCTGCTGCTTCTCTTGAGTACGGGGATACCACATGTGTGGGACTTTTTAGGAGCCTAGCCGCGTACGGGACCCCGAAAACCAATCACCGCCTTCAGGATTTCTAAGGGTGTACATTTTTGATTTCACTCTTCACTGCCTATCACAGTTTCGGAGGCCATGGAATGCCCAGGTGGCACAAACCCCCCCCAAATGACCCCATTTTGGAAAGTAGACACCCCAAGCTATTTGCTGAGAGGCATGGTGAGTATTTTGCAGCTCTCATTTGTTTTTGAAAATGAAGAAAGACAAAAAAAAAAATTTTTTTTTTCTTTTTTTAATTTTCAAAACTTTGTGACAAAAAGTGAGGTCTGCAAAATACTCACTATACCTCTCAGCAAATAGCTTGGGGTGTCTACTTTCCAAAATGGGGTCATTTGGGGGGGGTTTGTGCCACCTGGGCATTCCATGGCCTCCGAGACTGTGATAGGCAGTGAAGAGTGAAATCAAAAATTTACGCCCTTAGAAAGCCTGAAGGCGGTGCTTGGTTTTCGGGGTCCCATACGTGGCTAGGCTCCCAAAAAGTCTCACACATGTGGTATCCCCATACTCAGGAGAAGCAACAGAATGTATTTTGGGGTGTAATTTCACATATTCCCATGGCATGTTTGAGCAATATATCATTTAGTGACAACTTTGTGCAAAAAAAAAAAAAAAAATAATAATTTGTCTCTTTCCCGCAACTTGTGTCACAATATAAAATATTCCATGGACTCGACATGCCTCTCAGCAAATAGCTTGGGGTGTCTACTTTCCAAAATGGGGTCATTTGGGGGGGTTTGAACTGTCCTGGCATTTTATGCACAACATTTAGAAGCTTATGTCACACATCACCCACTCTTCTAACCACTTGAAGACAAAGCCCTTTCTGACACTTTTTGATTACATGAAAAAATTATTTTTTTTTGCAAGAAAATTACTTTGAACCCCCACACATTATATATTTTTTTAAAGCAAATGCCCTACAGATTAAAATGGTGGGTGTTTAATTTTTTTTTTTCACACAGTATTTGCGCAGCGATTTTTCAAACGCATTTTTTGGGGAAAAAACACACTTTTTTACATTTTAATGCACTAAAACACACTATATTGCCCAAATGTTTGATGAAATAAAAAAGATGATCTTAGGCCGAGTACATGGATACCAAACATGACATGCTTTACAATTGCGCACAAACGTGCAGTGACAACAAAATAAATACATTTTTAAAAGCCTTTAAAAGCCTTTACAGGTTACCACTTTAGATTTACAGAGGAGGTCTACTGCTAAAATTACTGCCCTCGATCTGACCGTCGCGGTGATACCTCACATGCATGGTGCAATTGCTGTTTACATTTGACGCCAGACCGACGCTTGCGTTCGCCTTAGCGCGAGAGCAGGGGGGACAGGGGTGCTTTTTTTTTTTTTTTTTTTTTTCTTTATTATTTTTTTGCTTTTTTATCTTATTTTAAAACTGTTCCTTTCATTTTTTTTTTTTTTAATCATTTTTATTGTTATCTCAGGGAATGTAAATATCCCCTATGATAGCAATAGGTAGTGACAGGTACTCTTTTTTGAAAAAATTGGGGTCTATTAGACCCTAGATTTCTCCTCTGCCCTCAAAGCATCTGACCACACCAAGATAGGTATGATAAAATGCTTTCCCAATTTCCCAATGGCGCTATTTACATCCGGCGAAATCTAAGTCATAAAATGCTCCTAGCTTCCGGTTTCTTAGGCCATAGAGATGTTTGGAGCCACTCTGGTCTCTGATCAGCTCTATGGTCAGCTGGCTGAATCACCGGCTGCATTCTCAGGTTCCCTGTTGAGACAGGAGAGCCAGAGAAAAACACGGAAGACGGTGGGGGGGGGCATTCTCTCCCACTGCTTGTAAAAGCAGTCTAGAGGCTAATTAGCCGCTAGGATTGCTTCTACATGAAAGCCGACCGCTGGCTGAAAAGAATGATACCAAGATGATACCTAAACCTGCAAGCATCATTCTGGTATAACCACTCAAAGTCGTGAATGCTGTACCTGAAGACAAAAATATGGTTAACAATAAAGCACAGTAAACGGTAAAGTATAAAAAATTGCAGACCTGAAAAGCAAACATGATAAAACATAATAACAATAAAACATTGCAGAATAGAATACAGTAAAAAAGAGCAGAACAATAGAGAGAATAGAGAAAGAGAGAATAGAGAGAGAACAATAAAACGACAACTATTATTTTTTATTTTATATTTTTGTTTGTGTTTTTTTTTACACTTTTTTTGTAACTGTAACTTTTATAACTGTAACCGGTTCCAGGTTCGGGTCTCTCAAAATGCGATGGCATCTTGGGAGACCCTGTGAAAGTGTGCCTAGTCTGTGGAATGCTGTACCCTACGCTAATACTCAGCTAGTGAATGGTAGCGTTCAAAACATTCACCAATGCAAAGACCAGGATTGTCAGGACAGGAGGGACAATAATAGTGGGTGTCACGCCTATATCCGCGCTTGCTGCAGACACAACATCTTTTTTGGGGGGGTTCGTTGGGTAGGGGTACTCGGGAGGACATAAAAATGCCTCTCATGCAGCCGACTGCATTTGGTTGGGGATGTGAATGGGGGAAGTACGGGCGCTGCAGAAGTGGTGGGTTCCCAATTAGGATTGGCGAATGCAGCAGGAAGGGCATTATGGGCATGACGGGCCTGTGTTTGTCTTCTTGGTGGCAGCGGGACACTATTTGTGCTTGCCACCTCACCAGCTTGAACTGCACTTATGGGACTCGCCACGTCACCAAGTGTTACTGCAGTGCTGGTTTGACTACGACCGGGGTGTACTAGGCCGCTGGCGCTTGCCAGTTCACCAAAACGCTACCAAAAAAACTGTTAACGATCGCAGGGATCAGGCCTGACTCTGCGAACGCTGCAGTTATGCATTTAGTGTTTTGTAAGTGACAGTGATCGATCGATACTGCACTTGGGTGGGCTGGGCCGGGCGGAGGGGCAAAACGCAGGTGCTAGCAGGTATCTGGGCTGATCCCGCTAACACTGCGTTTTTGGGAACCCTAAACTGCTGGGGACGCCAGTATAGATCTGATCGGATCAGATATTGATCAGTTCAGATACTATACCACTAAGGGAGGTGTACAGTGCGTGCGTGGGTGTTAGCGCTACTGGCACTAACCTGACGCTGCCTGGGGCTGGTGCTTGCCAGTTCACCAAAACGCTACAAAAAAAATTGTTAGCGATCGCAGGGATCAGGCCTGACTCTGCGAACGCTGCAGTTATGCGTTTAGTGTTTTGTAAGTGACAGTGATCGATCGATACTGCACTTGGGTGGGCTGGGCTGGGCCGGGCGGAGGGGTAAAACGCAGTTGCTAGCCGGTATCTGGGTTGATCCCGCTAACACTGCGTTTTTGGGAACCCTAAACTGCTGGGGACGCTAGTATAGGTCTGATCGGATCAGATATTGATGCGTTCAGATACTATACCACTAAGGGAGGTGTACGGTGCGTGGGTGTTAGTGGTACTGGCACTAACCTGACGCTGCCTGGGGCTGGTGCTTGCCATTTCACCAAAATGCTACCAAAAAAACTGTTAGCGATCGCAGGGATTAGGCCTGACTCTGCGAACGCTGCAGTTATGCGTTTAGTGTTTTGTAAGTGACAGTGATCGATCGATACTGCACTTGGGTGGGCTGGGCTGAGCTGGGCGGAGGGGCAAAACGCAGGTGCTAGCAGGTATCTGGGCTGATCCCGCTAACACTGTGTTTTTGGGAACCCTAAACTGCTGGGGACGCTAGTATAGATCTGATCGGATCAGATATTGATCTGTACAGATACTATACCACTAAGGGAGGCGTATGCTGCGTGCGTGGGTGTTAGCGGTACTGGCGCTTATCTGACGCTGCCTGGGGCGACGCATATCACCGCCGGGCGATCAGGGGGCTAAATCTTTATTCGGTAATAAACGGCGGGTGCCCTGACACTATAAAAAATAAACAAACTAACCAGCGTCACCCGTAACGGTTATACAGTGATCAGTGGTGAAAGGGTTAACTAGGGGGCAATCAAGGGGTTAAAACATTTATTAGATAGTATATGGGGGTCCCTGTCGCTATAAAACTCTGACGGCGAACCTAAATATTTACGTCCCTAACTAGCATCACCAGCGACACTAATACAGCGATCAGAAAAATGATCGCTTAGCGACACTGGTGACAGGGGGTGATCAAGGGGTTAAAACTTTATTAGGGGGGGTTAGGGGGGTACCCTAGACCTACAGGGGGCCTAACACTCACTGCCCTGACACTGTAACTGTCACAAACTGACACCAATACAGTAATCAGAAAAAAAAAAAAAAAACCTGCTTGGTGTCAGTTTGTGACGGGGGGGGTGATTGGGGGGGGATCGGGGGGCGATCGGGGGGGGGATCGGGGTGTTTAGTGTGCCTGGCATGTTCTACTGTGTGTAGTGTGTTGGTGCACTTACATTGCAGTCTTCTCTCCTCGGCCCGGAACGGAAAATACCGAGCCGAGGAGAGATGACATCATTTCCTCTGCCTCTGTGTACAATACAGAGGCAGGGAAATGATCCTATTGGCTGAGAGCGATCGCGAGGGGGGGGCCACGAATGGATGGCCTCCCCCTCACCTCCGATCGCCGGGGGAGATTTGCCGACCGCCGCAGGCACCGGGGGGGGGTCCGATCGGACCCCCCACCCGCGGGCAGGCAAGGACGTACATACACGTCCTTTTGCCTGCCCGTGCCGCTCTGTCGACGTATATAGTCGTGCGGCGGTCGGCAAGTGGTTAATACCTACAGTACACCTGATAACATTACTCTGTCCAATATGTGCTCATGACCCCTGCACACTGTGTATTATGTACTCCAAATAAACTCTGTCTGTCATGCACTTCCTTCTAAGGATGAGACCCTGCTTCAGGCACCCGAATGGCAGACATTTAGCCCCTTCAGTTGGAGCAGGTTTTTCTGTCACTGCTATATATGACAGCTTCCATCATCTGGTATCAATGGTTGTAAGAACGTGGTGGGTTCCAGCACATGCCATGTCCCTAGCAACCAGTGACATCATCCAGCCCCATTAATTTGCTGGCCAAGATTTCCCAGCCATGTAAACAAAGTGGCCATCCATATTAAAAAACAAAACACTTTATACCAAGCCGTTCAGATCTGATATGAATTTTTAGGAGGAGCCCACACAAAAATCTAATTTAAGAAAAAAAAGGATGGGACCCTCTCCAAAAATCCATGCCAGTCTATTACCCATGCATGCAGTCTGGCAGGCCAAGAAAGGGGATGAACATTATACACTCCTGTGCCCTGCATTTTGTATGTTTTGCACTCTTAAGCCCTGTACTCTGCACTGCTAAATCTTGAGAAATACATATTTATTTACTGACTTATCACAATCAAACTAAAAGATGTCAAGTCTTTTTTTCCAAGCCTTTATCTCTTTCACTGTTGCTTTTTTCTTCATTATATACCAAACAACTTAATTATATGCACGCATGTGTGCCTGTGTCTGTGTGTGTCTGTGTGTGCATTCAAATATTTCTTGTTACAGTGAGAGTGTAACAGGCATATCATTACTAGATGGACCAGACAAGATTCCATAAGTAGGAAAGGGATGACTGAAAATTCTGTTCATCTCCTCAAAGTTCAAATAAAAATGAATTTCAAATTAGCACTGAAGGACAAGAACTGTATGTATTCAGTTTTATTTTAATTGAATTGAGTCTCTGAAGGCTATGATCACAGGATATGACACAGGATATGAAGGCAGCACAGGAAGGAATTAAGTATGGGTTAAAAGGTTGAAAGCATGAAAAGTTGCATGTACGCTTTCATCTCAAGGTCTTGAGGATCAATAAACATCATTTATAAACAGCAAGACAAAATAGTCCCATTCAATATAATTATGTAAAAAGGAAATTATCATTCTTTCTGCCCTTGAATTTCATCATCTGTAGTCTTTGCATAATACACTTCATCGTTTATGAGTGTTCCAGGTGTTTGCTTTTTGTGTATAGTTGTGTACAGCTCTCCAGATATCAATAGAACCAAACAAACTTTTACTTTAACATTTATTATGACATAAAACAAACATATTAAACATGGTGACTACTTTAAAAGGTTGAAATCAATATATTGCCTTTTTTTGCTCAAAACATTAGTTCCAGCAGTTTTGTCTAGTTAAAAAGCTGTTCCCGGTAATTTCTCCACTTGTTTTCTTCATCCGGTTTGTGTGGATGGAGGAAACTGCTCATTCTTTTTGTTCAGCCCATTGGCTGGACAAAAAAAAAATACCCATCTGTGGCCAGCTTAACAATGTATTGTTTTATTGTGTTTACTATTTCATTCATATGTAGATCAAAGAATCAAAGAACAAAATTAAATGCATTCTTATTTAACTCCTTATTAACACTTAGTTAATCCTAATCAAACCCAATTAATATCTTCCTCCCTTTCTCCCCATAGATATAGGGCTCTTTAATGACTGGCATAGTACCACTGGATTGGCATAAGACTAATGCGGTGCCTATATTTAACAAGGGGTCAAAGACTTTACTGAGTAACTATGGACAGTTAGTTTACCTTCTATCGAGAATTTACTCCTTTAAGTGGGATAGCAGGCGCGTGCGTGCCCGCTGCACTGCGGGGGTGCCGATGCTCGTGACCAGCGGTCGCGATGGCGTCGGCCACGCACAGTTGCATGCACGAGAGGCAGAACAGGGACGTGTTTGTGTAAACACACAAATCCCTGTTCTGTGAGGAGAGGAGATGCAGATCATGAGTTCCTAATAGCTAGGAACCACGATCTGTCATCTCCTATAGTCAGTACCCTCCCCCTACAGTTAGAACACACACTAGGGAACACAGTTAACTCTTTGATCGCCCCCTAGTGTTAACCCCTTCCCTGGCAGTGACATTTATACAGTAATCAGTGCATTTTTATAGCACTGATCGCTGTATAATAGTGAATCGACCCAAAAATGTGTCAAAAGTGTCTGTCGTAAAGTCGCAGTCTCAATAAAAATCACAGATCACCACCATTACTAGTAAAAAAAATAATAATAATAAAAATGCCATAAATCTATCCCCTATTTTGTACGCTATAACTTTTGCGCTAACCAATCAATATTCGCTTATTGTGATTTTTTGTACCAAAAATTTGTAGAAGAATACATATTGGCCTAAACTGAGAAAAAAATGGCTTTTTTTAAAAAAATTGGGGATATTTATTATAGCAAAAAGTACAAATATTGTGTTTTTTTCAAAATTGTCGCTCTTTTTTTGTTTATAGCGCAAAAAATAAAAAACGCAGAGGTGATCAAATACCACCAAAAGAAAGCTCTATTTGTGTGAAAAAAGGATGTTTGGCCATTTGGCTGGCCAAAGACCAGAGCACTTTTTGCGATTCGGCACTGCGTCACTTTAACTGACAATTGTGCGGTCGTGCGACGTGGCTCCCAAACAAAATTGGCGTCCTTTTTTCCCCACAAATATAGCTTTCTTTTGGTGGTATTTGATCGCCTCTGCAGTTTTTATTTTTTGCGCTATAAACAAAAAAAGAGCGACTCCTACACTTCTAAGGGAATCTCATGGTTTGCGAGAATCAACATTCTTAAGATGGATATTCTTCCTAGCCTCTTATATTTATTCCAAACTATTCCCATTCACTTTCCGGTCCTGTTTTCTAGAAAACTGCATTGGATATTTTCTAACTCTATTTGGAATTCAGTCTGCCCCATTTTTGACATGATCTCTCCCAAAGCATCGAGGCAGGGCAGGGGTACCTGATGTCGCTATTTACATAAGGCAGCAAATATTTTCATGTATTCTTGATTGGTTTCATCATCCCTCCTCTAAGTTATGGGTGCAACTGGAGGGCCATATAAACCCTATAGATCTTTGTGCCTTTACGTGGATCTCATCCGCTCTTCGCAAGGGCCCGTTAACTCTGGCTGATCTTACTTGCCAAACACTTAAAATATGGGACACTGTGATCCCTACTTTTAAAATATCAAACTATCTGGGCTTTATGACTCCATTCTTCGGAATACCTGCTTTTTACCAGCCTCCTGATCAACTGTGTTTGGCCCTCGGCACAAACAGGAACATAAACGACTATTTCAAGTCTTCCAGTCTGAGACGACATTGACTGTGGCCTCCTCTTCCTGAATACCCTTGCGTAACTCCTTGCAGTGGTTGCAGAGGCAACAGGCATTGTCTTATATATGATCAATCTCTTTGATCTCAGTTATTCCTGCCAAACCAACTGCCTTTGAATCACTGCTACTGTATTACAGAAAGGTCCACCAATACATACAATCTCTTCACTATATTCTATTCTCTTGACATCAACCCATCTAGACCTCCCCTCATACACACGGGCTTGGGAAAAGGATCTTGAACTTACCTTCCCACATGAAGAATGGCAAAAATGCTTCACTTTAACCCATAAACTGTCAATAGCTATAAAAATTCAAAAAAGGGTTTAAAGGTGATGACTAGATGGTATAGATTTCCTGTTGTTTTACATCACTTTAACCAATATATCTGAAATCTGTTGGTGATGCCGTGCCTCGAAGGGAAACATGCATCACATCTGGTGGAATTGCCTCCCTGTGCGGATGTTCTGGAAAATAATTTTTGACCTATATTGCAAACTTTTAGATACTTCTATCAATGCATCACATGTGTTAGCTCTCCTATCCATGATCCCTGGACCCCTTAAGATGGTGAAAAAGACATGCTTAGACATTTTCTTACTGCGACCAGAGCAGTTATTCCCCGTTACTGGAAATTAACATCTGTACCTTCTCTCGCAGAATGGGCAAACAAACTAGACTCCATCAGAGATTTGGAATGGCTGCTGGCACGGGAAATTGAAAAAGAGAATCTTTTTTTACAGTTGGAATGCCTGGTCAGAGTTACATAGTTCATCTGAATTTCTGACCTGGGCTAAAATGGACCCTGTCACTGTTCACTCTCAGCCATGGTGAAGTGTTTCCGCTATTCCCCACGTCCATGTTTCCCTCCATTTCCATCCCCAGATCCTTATCTTTTTTTCGTTCTCTTTTTTTTTCTTTATCTTTTTTCCCTCCTCTTCTTCATTTTTTTTTCCTTTTAAACTGAAGTTTCGGTAAGGAAGAAAAATACAATATGAATAATATACACACAGATATCCCCAAACGCAATTGTGGAATATAAGACTATCCGATTTTTAATTGGAATGCTTGATCCTGCTTGAGGTAAAAAAAAAAAAAAAAAAAAAAGGTTACAAACTTTTTTCATCAAGATAACCAACATACCAAGGCACTGAATGAATTTATCTCTGAGGTGTTGGCCTTTATTTTACAACACAAAGTTTTTGTTTTTAGTGGTTACAAGAAGCAGGAAGCAAAGTCTCCTGCTTTTTCTCCATTGGCTCACACTCTAGAGGGCTATTTTTGGCATCAAATTTAGGCTATTTGATTGATGATAGCTGGTCATGTGATGTTTTTGTGGAGTTAAACAGTATACAGGGTAGCATTTGGACATGATCAGAGTCACCTTTGTTGCAGTGTACACCATGCAACCTTTGTCTAAGATGAGTCCAATTCAGTACTAGGCAAGAACCAGGTTATTTTTTTATTACCTTTTATTTATTTTTTTATTCATATATACAGTGCCTTGAAAAAGTATTCATACCCCCTGAAATTTTCCACATTTTGTCATGTTACAACCAAAAACATAAATGTATTTTATTGGGATTTTATGTAATAGACCAAAACAAAGTGGTGCATAATTGTAAAGTGGAAGAAAAATGATAAAAGTTTTTCAAATTTTTTTACAAAATAAATATCTGAAAAGTTTGGCATGCATTTGTATTCAGCCCCCTGAGTCAATACTTTGTAGCAGTGGTTCTCAGCCTCAGTCCTCAAGTACCCCCGACAGGACATGTTTTGGGAATTTATCTTAGCTAAAATAGCTGTCCAAAATACCAAGCCATTGACTGTGATTTCAAGCACCTGGGCAAGATGAGGAAACCTGCAAACATGGCCTTTTGGGGGTACTTAAGGATAGGTTTGAGAAGCACTGAGCTGTGCACTTGGTGGGTGTGGTGCTATGCAAGTCGGCTGTTGCTGCTAGAGCCTTGAGTGCTTCCTCCAAAGGTATGGAACGTTGGATCTGGGCTGGCTAGCAGTGCATGTTACTGCACAATATGGCATGACTTAATCTTGGGAGTCTAAAGGTGGTCCCCCTGTCTCCCTCTCCCAATTATATCAGAGACTCCCCGGGAGTTGCTGAGAGCAGAGACTTTAGCTTCAGCCTAAAACTCCAGAGCTCAGGACACTGAGCACCAACATGCTGTGATCGAACCCTGGACAGAGAGGTGGAGAGATAAGAGAGAGAGAGAAGCTAAGGAGCCTTGAGGGTCGGATTGAACCTGCTCACCCGCATCTTTGCCGGTATCTCAAGCTATGGGCCATAGGGTATGGAGACATGCAGAGCGTGGAGGGTGTTGGATATCGGATTGAGCAGCTGTTCTGAAATTTGCCATCAGAGACTAGTCTAATGTCCCGTACACATGGTCGGATTTTCCGATGGAAAATGTGCAATCGGAGTGTGTTGTCGGAAATTCCGACCGTGTGTGGGCTCCATCTGACTTTTTCCATCGGATTTTCCGACACACAAAGTTTGAGAGCAAGCTATAAAATTTTCCGACAACAAAATCCGATCATATCAATTCTCCCCATGTGTGGACAATTCTGACGCATAAAGTGCCATGCATGCTCAGAAGAAATTCCGAGACGGAACAGCCCGGTCTGGTAAAATTAGCATTCGGAATGGATAGAGCACTTTCGTCAGGCTGCAATGTTTAAAATTGTTTAATTCAGCGCACTCTCTTCTTCTTTATAATGCTATAAGAATAAAGTAGTTTTGCTGCTCATATTCACACAGACTTCTCACAAACTTATTTCTTTATTATTTATCGTGATTCCCTCAGTATATTTTGATTTGTCACATCTGACCAAAAAACTTTTTTTTTTTTTTTGTTTTTGTTTTGTATTTTTTTCAAGGCTGTTGTTTTTTTTTTTTTGTTGGGTTTGTATTTGTTTCAAGGCTGATGTTTTTTTTTTACTCCAGAATATTTTTGTGTGTGTTTGGTGTGTCAAGTTACCACAACACCGTTATTATCTTGTATTATTTAATCTCAAGGAGATTGTTTGGTGTTGGTGTCCCTTGTTCATTTCATATTGGATTTTTGAAATGTACCTGCCTACTCACAAAAAAACTGTCCTTTTTGAAGGGAAACACACATAGGCAAGTATAATTGAACCAAAAATTCCTTTATTAAGGGCTCAGAAACAAACAAAGAGGGAGGCAACGCTGGATAAACATCATAAATTAGCGAAGCCTTTGACCCCCAGGGCAGACATCAATTATTTTACAGCAAAATTGATGGCCTGAGGAGTCCATATCTAAGGGAGTGAAGTCTGGTCCAGAAGTCACAGAGATCCTGAAAGCAGCAGATGACATCTGTGTCCCCGGGCTGTGGTACTACAAGAGGCTGCATATTTTGCCAGACCAGACTGAACCCAGGGTCATCACTCTCTGGTCTTCCTTCCACGCTTCCTTCCCGGCTGTGGCTCTGGTGTTGGAGATGTAGCAGGAGGAGTAGGACCTGGAGGAGGAGGAGGAGGAGGAGTAGGACCTGGAGGAGGAGGAGGAGGACTATGGGTGAGGTGACAAATGTGGGTTGCACATGTGATTTGGCCCCTCAACCCCTTATTTAGAGCTTCCAAAATTAAGAACTTACATAGGAGTTGTTGGCCCTCCTCCATCTGCATCATTTTGCAGGCGGTTATGGCAGCAAAGTCCTCCTCCACAGTGTGGGGTGTTCTGAGGGCCTCAGTAGCCTTCCAAAAGAGGCCTATGGCAGCCTCCTCCAGGTTGCTCCTCTTCCTGCCACTTTGTCTTTGAAGGTGTAGGGGAGGGACCTGGATATCAGGCAGCCTGCTTGGCCCGGCCACCTCCTGGCTGGGATTTCCCTGTATATTACAAAAGGGACCTTGTTTTAGTTTTTGCATCATCAATCACAATCCTAAATTAGTACTCCAAACTAACATCTAGGTAACATCATTGATTGGACAACCAGCAATATTTAGAAGAATGCTATACCTGGCTCAAGCTGGGCTCCTCCACATGTTGCTACCTGGAAGGCCCAGGTTGGGCGTCAGAAGCCTCAGCTGGGGGGGAAGGAAGCGTGGAATGAAGAGTGGAGAATGATGACCTGGGTTCAGTCTGGCCTGACAGAAAATGCAGTCTGTCATAGTACCACAGCCTGGGGACAATAATGTGATGTGCTGCTCCTGATCTCTGGGAATCCTGGACCTTCTTGCGCTCCCTTAGATAAGTGCTCCTCAGGCCACCAATTAGGATCTTCAAATAGGTGATGTCTGCCGTGGGGATCACCGGCTTCACAAATTGAAGTAAATTATCCAGCGCTGCCTTCCTCTTTGTTTGGTTCTTATAATCAGGGTGCTTTATCTGCCACAGACAGGGCAGCTCCCTGAACATATCAATGAAGATTGGCATAAAGTCATGATCCTTCAAGATATTCATTTTAACTGCAAGACACAACACAAGACAAACCCTAATGTCAGCCTAAAGTCTCCTAAACTTGTCCAAATACAGGCCTCAATCTAGAAGCAGTATAGGCCCAATGTTAAATCTTACCTTTGCTATCACGATCGGTGCCTCCGTTACTCCTTCCTCCGCTCACAGATCGTATGTACTATGCACGCGTGTTACGCTTTATAGACACTGCACATGTGTAAAACTCCGCCCGCCCCTGACGTTCTTTCTAGTCTATTCCCTGTCCCTTCTCGTTCATCGCAGTGGGGGAGACACAGTAGGTGTCTGATAATTACACCAACGAGGAGGAGGAGGAGGAAAGGCCGGAGCCAGAAATGTCCCGATCCAGAAGGAGACGATTTAAGGCATCAAATATGTCCTTTGGGGAGATGTTGAGATGGTCCACATCCTGAAGAGGGCCGACTATGACGGGAAGCATGGACCTTACCCCAACCCCAATGTCAGAAAGGCCAAGATCATGGCGAAAGTGGTCAAGAGTCTGCACCGGAATTTCGGGGTATGGCGATCCAAGGATAAGCTCAGGAAGCGGTGGTCGGACCTGAAATTAAGGGGGCACGAGCAGTACAGAAGGATCAGGAGAGTGCTGCAAAAAAGTAAGTAGTTGTGTTGTCTTCCTTTCTTTATGTTTATTACGTTCGTGCTGCTCCATGTGCTTTTCTTTACTGTTGCACAGTTTAAAATGGCAACTTTCATGTTCATGGGCACATTATTCATTTGTATGAAACATTGTTCATTCGGCCTAGAAAACGCCATTGTTTTGGCCATATACATTTGAAAACATTTTTTATGGCCTACGTGTCAGAAAATAATTTGGTTGTGTAGATGGGTTTGTAACTAGAATGAAATGCAAACTAGATTCTGTGTAAGGAGAGGACACTCAGTAGCCGTTTACACATCTGGACACAGGAACACTAGTGTGGGACCCCAGAACACCCTTTTTATTAGGGGGTCCCACACAGGTGCTCCAGTGTATACTATAGGGGTGACTCCATCTGTGAAGCTTGTCCTAAAAAGGTAAGTATTCAAGCTTGTCAAAGGACAAAAAAATTTCAACATCTTGGAACTCTGCCAAAACAGACAATTGTACCCCACTTCCAAGCAATGTTTCATATTTATAGTTCTGCCATCAAATATCTGTGTGCTAAGTAGACCTATTTGTTTTTACATAGGGGATAAAAGACTCGGAGGACACCCGTCGTCCGAGGAGACCACAGACCCCCACCTCTGGAAGAAGGGGAAATACCACAAACACAATAGGAGAAGGAGGAGGAGGAAGGAGACGTTGTGGAAATTGTCACCACAACAGGTGAGTGTCTGCGACCACAGGCTCAGGTAAGAGATGGATGCCGGCATATTTATAATACATGGTGTGTTTTTGTTTCTATATTTTTAGGTGTTTGTGATGTTGTGGATCCAGATCATTTCACCTCTGAAAGTGCACAGATCCTGATGGGGTTTAATGGGGACTGGGAAAACATCCATAAAAACATCAATGATGTTCAAACAAAAATGAAGAACATCATTGATGTTTTAGGGAGAGTTTAAAACCCATCCAAATCCCTTTGTTTTTTTGTGCTTTTTGTGATCTAAAAATTTATACCATTTTTTTGACATATTTGCGAAAAGCCAAATTTTGTAGATGCACACAGTGGGGGTCATTTACTATAGCGCTATGGCGCTAATTCGCACAAATTGCCGCGAATTAGCGCTGATTCGCGGCAATTTAGCGCAAATTAGCGCTAATAGCGCTAATTCGCGCTAAAACGGTATTCACTATAGCGCTGGTGAGAAAATACTCCCAATATTGAATTTACTATAGCTCCCTGAAACTAAATAGAGTCCAAACCCTTACTCTGCAAAAACCTAGAGAATTGCACATGGAAATAATGTTTAGAGCATGATATAATTGCCTAAATGGTACTGAAATATGCGGTATATTATTTAAAGATTATCTGCTTTTAAACTGTGTGAAAAAGTGATTTCTACACTGAAATATCTTTAAAAGTCTGAAAAGTGAAAAATTCCCTGTTTTGGACAACTAGGTGCCAACACAACTGAGCATGCTCAGACCTGAAAATAACTCTCATTTTAACTCAAGTGTCATTTTCACCCGGAGCTATAGTAAATACCAAAATGAGAGCTAATTAGAGAGCATTTTTTGGGAGTTAAAATCTGCTCTAATTTAGTCCAAATGAAGTTTCAGTCATTGATTCTAATGCAACAATTCTAACTTTCACAAAAAACCTTTTAATGTTGAGATGAAATGTATCTTTCTGTGAAATACATTTTCCTTTGCAACATTGTTGCTTCTACTTAAAATATTTTGATTTTAAGAATGCTACAATGTGGAATGTTTTGATGTTTTTTGGTAAAATATATTTTTCTCTGTCACTTTCACTTGTTACTCTCCATCTCACAACAATCTTTACCCCAAACTCACACAGGTGTCTTTACAATCCACAAACAATACCATTGCTGATGAAAATTTAAAATGAATCACAATTTTTTGTGCTTTTTATTATTTCCAAATATTCATAATTTGAGCCCAAAAAATGTGATATGTGTACCAACATCAGAAATCAAAATGTAATTCCCAAAAATTTGAGGGTAATATTCTACTCTCACCCACAAAAAACACCAAATATCACAGAATAAATCAAGAAGAATAACTCTTGAGTAATGTAATTCCATCACCTGTATGTCCATAGAAATGCAGTATTAATGTGTATTTATGTGTAGTTATGTGTAGGGGGGGTCTCACACGTGGCAGCTCTGTGGCTTAGAGGTTAGTACTTCTGGTTAGTATCTCTGAGGGTCTGGGTTCAAATCCCAACCATGTTACTGCATGTGGAGAAGTTGTCTCATCTCCCAGGTCCTATAATTATGTCTAATTGTAGTAGTTATGTGTAGGAGGGTTCCACCACCATTGTAAGTCTTTTCCAGATACACTATATAGCCAAAAGTATTGGGACGCCTGCCTTTAAACACACATGAACTTTAATGGCAGCCCAGTCTTAGTCCGTAGGGTTAAAATTTGATTTGGCCCACCCTTTGCAGCTAGAACAGCTTCTGGGAAGGCTGTCCACAAGGTTTAGTCTGCCTATGGGAATGTTTGATCATTCTTCCAGAAGTGCATTTGTGAGGCCAGGCACTGATGTTGGATGAGAAGGCCTGGCTTGCAGTCTCTACTCTAATTCAGCCAAAGGGTGTTCTATCGGGTTGAGGCCAGGACTCTGTGCAGGCCAGTCAAGTTTCTCCACCCCAAACTTGCTCATCCATGTCTTTATGGACCTTGCTTTGTGCACTGGTGCGCAGTCATGTTGGAACAGGAGGGGGCTTTCCCCAAACTGTCCCCAAAAAGTTGGGAGCATGAAATTGTCCAAAATGTCTTGGTATGCTGACGCCTTAAGAGTTCCCTTATCTGAAACTAAGAGGCCAAGCCCAACCCCGCACCATAATCCCCCTCCACCAAATCATTTGGACCAGTGCACAAAGCAAGGTCCATAAAGACATGGATGAGTGATTTTGGGGTGGAGGAACTTGACTGGCCTGCACAGAGTCCTGACCTCAACACAACAGAACACCTTGGGGATAAATTAGAGAGGAGACTGTAGGTCAGGCCTTCTCATCCAACATCAGTGCCTGACCTCACAAATGCACTTGGAAGAATGGTCAAACATTCCCATAGACACACTCCTAAACCTTGTGGACAAGAAGAGTTGAAGCTGTTATAGCTGCAAAGGGTGGGCCAAATGAGTTTTGAACCCAATACTAATACTGGGATGCCATTACAGTTCATGTGTGTTTAAAGGCAGGCATCCCAATACTTACGCCAATATACTGTATATTGCTTGTGACACTGAGCATGGCTATGGACTTAGGGCTGGTTCACACCACAGAGATGCAGAGAACATGTGTGGGGCTGCCTGGTGGCTAAGTGGGTAGCAGTTCTGTCTAGCAGCCCCTGGGATGTTGGTTCAATTCCCCAACATGCTAATGCTTGTGTTGAAGTTTATAGGTTGTCCCTGTGTGGGTTTCTCACCACAATCTAAAGACATGCTGGCACCTTATTTGTCTCCTGTCGAAATAGGTTCTAATGTAAGATTGTTAATTTTGGACTTTATATTGGAAGCTCATTGCAGCCAGGGACTGATGTTAATGTTTATTAGCACTAATCATGCCCAGAGACTTGGACATTTCAAATTTTAGGGTTTACACTGCACAGGTACATATGCTTAGAAAACTGTTGCTTTGTTTATGTGGATGCAAATAGACTTTGATCTTTGTCCTGTAGTTGGAGATTTGATGCACATAGCCAAGGCTAACACAGTTGCAAATCCTATTATGTGTTCCTGCTCATCAGGTGCAATCACTTTAGATATACATGAAGAGACAGATTGAAAGATACTGGTGGGCGTGTACTTCTATTGGGTGTGTCAGTGTGCTAACAATACAACCTCTCTTATATAAAGGCCTGCAGTAGGGGGGGTTCGTTTGGCCTGAGAAGGTCAGGTTTTTTGTTGTGATGGCGAAGGAATGATATTGGGAGATTTGATGAAATTCTTGTGCATTTTTTCAATCAAAAGTGCGTTTATGTGGCCATGCTGTCAATGTTGTGTGTGTATTGTTCCTGTCTGATCATGCAAACATCGTTTGGAAGCATCTGCTGACCTACTATTTTTGATCTCGTTTAATCGTGTACACCGAAATGCAGCTTCCAGCAGAACATGGTCACCAATGTATGTATGTGTGGATTGTGGGCTGGTGGTGGGTGTTTTGAATAAGTCTTTTGCAATATTATGTTGGAATGCTTTGTAAGAATGACTGTTAAGCATGTTTCTATAATCTTTCAGATAATAATGTGATGTGTTGCCCGTTATACACTGAAATTTAAAGCTGTGTCCACTCTAAGGTTTTGTCTAATTTTAGATTGTAAGCTCCTATGAGCAGGGCCCTTAAAATTCCATTGCTAAATGTAGCACCATATATCCTGTACAAATTTTTTTGAAGCTAGTAAATGTAAATGTATTTTTTTTCTGCTGGTAAAATAAAAGTACATTGAGCTTTTGTTGTGGGGTGTGTGGTGTTTTTTTTTTTTTTTTTTTTTTTTTTTTTTTTTTTTTTCCCTTCTACTTTTCTTTCTTTAGTTTTTGTGGGTGGTGGTTTTGGGAAAGTGCAATATCTTTTATATTTTATTTCAATATGTATTTGTGCACCAAAAAACTAATCTCTTTGCCCTGGTTCACATGCTACTTTGAAATTGCGCTACTTCACTTGAAGTAGCACGATTTCAAAGTAGCAAGGTCAGCGTGATTTCAGGTGCCTTCATACACAAATGTCTATTGAAGTCGCACCTGAAATCGGCAAAATAGTGCAGGAACTACTTTAGCAAATTGATGCGGTGCCACAAAAAAAATGTTGCATCGATTGGAACAGTGCCATTGCCAATAGTCATGCGATTTGATCTCTCAAATCGCATGACCAATCGCTCCAATGTAAACCTAGGCTTCTGCACAACTGCAAGTTATATATAAAGATTCCACCTTTATCATTAACAGCTGTGGAGAATTGCAGGTAATGAATTCAGCTGGTGGATAGGCAGTGTTTGAATGTGTCAGCTCTGGTTCACATTGGTGTGATTTGACATGTCAAATCTGTGGCAATTGCACTGTTCTAATTGGTGCGATTTGTATTGATATTGGTGCAGAAACCTGCATTGATGTCTCTGATGTTGCCCCCACAGTCGGGACTGACATGCAGGAATGAAATTGTGGGAGTTCAGCTGAACGATTTCCTCCCTCTGTCAGTGTGAACCAGGGCTCAAACTGGGCCTTTTGCCTTTGTAATTCACCTGCTGCTAACCCAGGGACACCATTTCTTAGCAAACTCCCTTAAGTTTACCTTCAAATATATGTAGAAATACAGATTTGCATATCTGAAAATAAAAAAATACTAATCATGGTTGAGATCAAATATTCGCAGCTGCAATCAAAAGCTGGTTTCACCTTCTGACCTGGAAATTATTCATTGTATGCACCTGGAAGTTCCTGCGCTGGTCAGGATCTCCATCTAGGTGGACATGGCGAGGTCTCTTTAGCAGAGAGGAGGTGCTGCTTATTGGCCGGGTAAGTGTAGGATATGTACTTGTACTTAATCAATGCGGGGTGGATGTCATAGTTAGATTTGGTGTGGGTGGGGTTCATTTATTTGTTTGGCATCACCACACATTTGCTTCCGTCCCATGTGCACACATCACTTCCTGCATTTGTTCTGCTGATGTAAATCAGTAAGGACTATGCAAGTATAAATGAGAGCTCCTTTTATTAAAATATATATGACTTGTTTCACAGCTGGGCGAATTTTCCAGCAAATTTGGACCTTTGAGTTGCATGACAAGTTGTACCCCATGATTCTCAATGACAACCATTCATTTCTGTGCTACTTTAAGTCGCACCAACTTCAAAGTAGTCCCTGTACTACTTTGGTGTGACTTGAGGTATATCGGTTACAATATTACACCGGCATTCCCAGAAGTTGTGGCCAAGTTGCAGCGGCAAAGTGGCAGCAAAATAGTGTGACTTTCAGGTCGCAGCAGTGTGAATGAGATTCAAGGATAACACCTTTGAATTTGGCCCTATTGTCACTTGTGCATCCTGAAGGTGTAGCAAATTCGTCCCTGTACTACCTTGGTTTGACTTTGATGCAATTTGAGGTCCATACACCACAAGATTACACAGACATTACTTCAAGTCATGACAAAGCTGTGCAATTTTAAGGTCGCACAAGTGCAAATGGGGCCTTATTCAAAGGTGTTATCAATTAATTAGGTTACTTTCACACTTGGGTGACTTTTCATGGAGCTTTGGACCTCAGAGTCACATGAAAAGTTGTCCCCCTTGATTTCCATGCATATTTATTAGAGCTGCACGATTAATCGTCATCGTGATTTTTTTCCCCTTTACGATCTTGAAAAAAGAGTTTCACGATTCTTGCTATGCAAAGAACTCTCTCTGCTCTTCTGAAGCCACAGCCGAAAAACCAGGAAGTCTGCCAAGAATTAGAACATTCTTTATCATTGAACTTAACTAGAAACCTTGTAACAATTTGTCAATTAAATAGAATTCTGTGTAAGTGAGGAAAGTTTAACTACTTAAACACTAAACATTTTTCTGACATTTGTTGGTTTCAGGTTAAAATCTTTTTTTTTTTTGCTAGAAAATTACTTAAAACCCCCCAACATTATATATATTTTTTTTAGTAGAGACCCTAGAGAATAAAATGGTGGTTGTTACAATATTTTATGTCACACTGTATTTGCGCCTTTCAAATGCAATTTTTTTTGGAAAAAAGTACTTAAATGAATTAAAAAAAAAAAAAAGAAAAGTTAGCCCAATTTTTTGTGGGATAATGTGAAAGATTTTACAGCGCGAGAATCGTGATCTTTTTATTCTAAGCAAAAAAATTGTGATGCTCATTTTGACCAGAACCGTGCAGCTCTAATATCTATGCAACTTCACCCATGTTCACATAGGTCTGAATTGACATGTCAAATTGTAGGCCAAATCGGCGCCTATTGATGGCAATGGAACTGTCCGAATTGGTGCGATGCCACAACAATTCCCAAAAGTAGTTCCTGCACTACTTTGGGTGACTTCAGGGGGCGATTTCTTACCTCCCAACTTTTTGAGATGGGTATAAGGGACACCTATTAGCAAAAGTAGGTAGGCATAGGACACCTTCTTAAAGGAGAACAGTTGGGACCTATGTGATTTCACTAGACATCTGTGCAGGAAAGTGCACTGATGTCTCTGAAATCGCTGACAAAGTCGGGCTGAGTCACACTTGTGCGACTTTGGACATCAGAGTCATATGACAAGTCATACCCCATGATTTTTAATGTGTACCATTCATATCTGTGCGACTTCAAGTAACACTGACTTCAACGTAGTCCCTGTACTACTTTGGTCTGACTTTGATGCGAGTTGAGGTCCATAGACCTCAAGTTTACACAGGCATTCCCTGGAATTGCGGCAAAATTGCTGATGCAAAATCGTGGAAAAGTTGCGTGTCTTTCCCTGCAACTCCTGTGTCCATAGACCTCAAGATTATATAGGCATTGCTTAAAGTCACATTAAAATCTCGCAACTTTCAGGTCGCACAAGTGTGAAAGGTGCCTAAGTCACTGTGCTGAGTACTATTTTATACCTAGAATATAAAGTAGTCCCACCATCAAACACTAGTAAACATATGTTCTCAATATAATTGTGCTCAAATGGCTGAAAATCACACAGATGGTATTACCTACTGAAAGCTTGCATTGTACTCAGCAGCATATGCTGAAAAGAGGTAAATGCCTATTAGCCAATGCCACATCGGCACGAGCATGGTTGTTACTATAATATTAATGCCTGAAATGCAAAACATTATTGTATTGAATCAAACAATAGTAAATGTATTTTCTCTGTAGGTAAGTGCTCAGCTCTGTAGCATAGCGGTATACCCTGCTGCCCCCAAAAGTTCAAGCCATGAATTCAAATCCCACTGACAGCATCACCTCCCTTAAGTGTGCATTGTACTCAGAAGCATAATTAGGCAAAGCACATCAGCTTGCTTTATTCCATATTTTAACTCTTCAAATCATGCAATGGTATGTACTTATTCAATAATATGGTATGGAATTCCAAAATTCAAGGAATAAAATGTCGTAGGGTCCCCCCAGTACATACCAGGCCCTTCGGTATGGACTTTAAGGGGAACCCCACACCAAAATGTAAAATAAATTTGATGTGGGGCCCCCAAAATCCATACCAGACCCTTACCTGAGCATGCAGCCTGGAGGTCAGGATAGGGGGGGACGAGTGAGCACCCTCCCCTTCTGAACCTTACCAGGCCACATGCCCCAAAGCACCTTTTCCCCATGTTGATGGGGACAAGGGCCTCTTCCCGACAACCCTGGTCGGTGGTTGTCGGTCTGCAGGCAGGGGGTTTATCAGAATCTGGAAACCCCCTTTAACAAGATCTGCCCCCTATGTGAATAGTTATGGGGTACATTTTACCCCTACCCATTCACCAAAAAAAGCAGTGAAATGTAAAAAAATTAATAGCCGGTTTTTGACAAGTCCTTTATTGTAGAATAGCTCCGAGCTGTCTTCTTCCCTGAGCCATCTTCTCCAGACTCTGTCTCTCCCTCCTCCATCTTCTCCCTGAGCTGTATTCTCCCAGAGCCGTCTCTCCTGCCGCCACCATCTGCTGTGTTCTTCCGCACCGCTGGTTACCTGCTAATAAAAAAAAGCTGCTCTTCTTCCATGGTGGTCTTCCTCCGCTGTGTTGTCACCCACTGTGTAGTGTCTCTTACATAGCCATGGAGCGGACTCTCCGGGTGACATTATCGGATGGCCACAAAAGACCGCCACAAGAAGAGCGGCTTTTTTTTTATTAGTGGGTAACCAGCTGCGCTGAAGAACACATCAGCGGGAGAAGATGGTGGCAGCAGGAGAGACAGCTCGGGGAGAAGAAACATCAAACACTAGTGAATGTATTTTCTATGTATGACTGTGCTACACCCAATAGGCTAGCGGTCAGCACTTCTACCTTGAAGAACTCATGGGTTCAAATCCCACAGAGAAATACTAAAAGATTGAATTGGTGAAAAAAAAAGCAAATGACTATTAGCCAATTAGCCAAAGCAGCATATGCTGAAAATAGGTGAATGCCAATTAGCCAATGCACTTTAAATTTGGCAGATTCTATTATATTAACTCTTCAAATGCATGCAATGATATGTAAGTATTCAATACTATTATGGTGTGAAATTCCAAACACCACACACTAACTAATGGGCAGATTACATTTTTTTGTTTGTTCATTTTAATTCGCTTGTGCACTGAAAAAATAAACACAGCTGGGGGATGGTAGGTTGGCTGGTATTTGAACTTGTACCATGAGTGCTGTGGAGACATCTGAGCAGACTACTAAGCCATTGTGCTAAGTACAAGGCCTGCATAATAGTGTAGTATGATTAAAGAATGAATATAAATAATTACCGCTTTATAGTCACCTAAATTAAAAAATAAAAAAACAACATACAACAAATAGGTAACCTAAATGTTTAATACATGTAACTTTACAGAATAGCAGACATTACTATGTAATAATCATTCATAACTGCATTAGTTAGCAAAAGAAGGAAAAAACTAGGAATACTAATTGCAACATACATCAATAGATGCACACAAGGTAGAGCACATCTCACATAAAAATGTTTCTTTCACATACATGGATCATGGTTACAGTGCAGTACTATATAACAACTTGGTAGGAATTGGCATTTGCATATACGCGGAAGCGCTAATTAGCGCCAGCTTAGAATTTACTAACATGTGTTTCTCACTAATAGCGCTAGTTTTTCATTCGCACATTCGCCTGTTGAAATTTTATTTGGCTAAAATGGGAGCTATTATTTGCCATAGTGCCCAGTCCTTCCTGGCGCTATAGCAAATGACCCCCATAGACTTTAACGGTGTTCGCATGCTCGAACAAACTTTTTTCCTGTTCACATGTTCTGGTGCGAACCGAACAGGGGGGGGGGTCTGCTCATCCCTACCTAGCAGTAAAAAGGGTCGCTGGTTCGTATTCCCAACCACACCACAAGACTACCTGCCTGGAGTTTGCATGTTCTCCCTGTGCCTGCGTGGGTTTCCTCCGGGTACTCCGGTTTCCTCCCACACTCCAAAGACATGCTGGTAGGTTAATTGGCTTCTGTCTAAATTGGCCCTAGTATATGAATGTGAGTTAGGGACCTTAGATTGTAAGCTCCTTGAGGGTAAGGGCCCATATTATAATATATTATAAAGTGTATAATGTATATGTAAAGCACTGCGTAAATTGACGGCACTATAGAAGTACCTTAAAGCAGAGTTCCACACAAAAATGGAACTTCCGCTTTTCGGAACCCTCCCCCCCTCCGGTGTCACATTTGGCACCTTTCAGGGGGGAGGGGGGTGCAGATACCTGTCTAAGACAGGTATTTGCACCCACTTCCGGCATAGACTCCCATGGGAGTCTATGCCTCTTCCCGTCCCGACCGCGCTGTCTGCTGGGAACACACAGCTCCCAGGAGAGAGCAGCGACCACTAGGGACGCGCAGCACGACTCGCGCATGCGCAGTAGGGAACCGGGAAGTGAAGCCGCAACGCTTCACTTCCTGATTCCCTCACCTAGGATGGCGGTGGCAGCTGCCGAGAACCGAGCGGGTTCTCGGCGTCCCCTGCCGACATCGCTGGACCCTGGGACAGGTAATTGGCCATGTATTAAAAGTCAGCAGCTGCAGTATTTGTAGCTGCTGGCTTTTAATATTTTTTTTAGCGGTGTGGGTGAACCCCCGCTTTTAATAAAAATAAATAAGTCTTCACTAATATTATGGTGTGAATCTCCAAAACACCATACACTAGCTAACAAGCAGTTTACATTTGATAAACTTTATTTTATGGTATATAAACCATCAAACACTAGTAAAAGTATTTTGTATATATAATTGTGCTCAGCCCAATAGGCTAGCAGTTAGCACCTCTACCTTCAAACATTCAGGTATTGAAAGACTCATGGGTTCAAATCCCACAGAAGAATCCTAAAAGATTACTATTGGTGGAGAAAAGGAGAATTACTGTTAGCCAATTAGCCAAAGCAGCATACAGTGAATGCCAAGTAGCCAATACACTTTAATGTGGTTGATATTATTGTATTAACTCTTCAAATGCTTGCAATGGTATGTAAGTATTCACTAATATTATGGTGTGAATCTCCAAACACCACACACTAGCTAACAAGCAGTTTACATTTGATAAACTTTATTGTATAGTATATAACACATCAAACACTAGTAAAAGTATTTTGTATGTATAATTGTGCTCAGCCCAATAGGCTAACAGTTAGCACCTCTACCTTCAAACATTCAGGTATTGAAAGACTCATGGGTTCAAATCCCACAGAAAAATCCTAAAAGATTGCATTGGTGGGAAGAGGAGAATGCCAATTAGCCAAAGCAACACAAATATACGTGTATATATATTTACTGAAAATAGGTGATTGCCAAGTAGCCAATGCAGTTTAATGTGAATGTTTTTATTGTATTAACTCTTTAAATGCATGCAATGGTATGTAAGTATTCAATTATATTATGATGTGACATTCCAAACACCACACACTAGCTAAAGGGCAGTTTAGATTTCTTTGTTTGTTTATTTTAATTCACTTGTGCACTGAAAAAATAAACACAGCTGGTGGATGGTAGGTTGGCTGTTGTTTGAACTCATACCATGAGTGGTGTGGACATATCCAAGCTGACCACTAAGCCATTGTGCTAAGTACAAGACCTGCATAATAGTGTAGTATTATTAAAGAATGAACATAAATAATTACTGCTTTATAGTCAACTAAATTAATAAATAATAAATCAAAAACATGAAAAAAACAACATACAACAAATAGGTAACCTAAATGATTAATACATGTAACTTTACAGAATAGCAGACATTACTATGTAATAATCATTCAGAACTGCATTTCTTAGCAAAAGAAGGAAAAAAAAACTAGGAATACTAATTGCAATATAAATCAATAGATGCACGGGAACTAGAGCACATCTCTGATAAAAAATGTTTCTTTCACATACATGGATCATGGCTACAGTACAGTGCTATATAACAACTTGATAAGAATTGGCATTTGTATATACGCGGAAGCGCTAATTAGCGGCAATTTAGAATTTACAAACGTTTGTTCTCCGCTTATATCGCTGATTTTCATGCGCAAATTCACCGTTTTGTTTCCATTTGGCTAAAATGGGCTCTATTATTTGCCATAGTGCCCAGTACTTCCTGGAGTTATAGTAAATGACCCCCAGTGTGTCAACATGTGCTATCTGCAATCACGGGAGATCAATGTAGGCGTTTTAGGGATGCAATCCCTTCCTCAATAATAAAGTAGCTGTGAGGAAGGGGTTGCACCCACAAAACACGTCCCTTGATCCCCCATGATGGCAGCTAGCACATGTTGACATTCGACAATTTGTGTGCATCTTCAAAATTTGGCTTTTCCTGGGGTGACTTCACCCCATCTGAACGCAATATCAAACACAGTTTGTAAATACCCATGTCTGATATTGCCTTCAAGTTCTACCAAATGTGAACTTTGTAAGTTCAAGATTTGTGTCTTTCTTGTTGGTTTTAAACATGCCTGTTTTATCTTAAATGGACATTTCTACTTTTTCTAATGTGACCCCAAAAATTGTTATACAACAAACATGTTGGTTTGTTTTAAAAACCTTTTACAAATGCACATGTGATTGTGCTGGGATTAAAAAGATTGATAATCAAGAATGTGTGGATTATTGTTTCAACGCTCCAAAAGTTTTGTTGTGCTCTAATTGGTATTTTCTGTGACAATGGGTGTTATTTCCTAAGGTAAAATCCACTTTGCACTACAAGTGCAGTTTCAAGTGCACCTGTAGTGCAAAGTGTCTTTGCCTTTAGTAAATAACACCCAACAGTGCTTTGTAATGTTACACAATCACGCCATTTTCAGGACTCACCACATTTCTTTCAGGGTCAGCTAAAAGAAACACAAGCAGTAAATGTCACCAAAGATTTTAGTAATTAAAATGATTTTTTTTATTTGAAAAAGGTTTCATACATTGTCTGGCATATTGATGGCCCCCCTACCCGCAAAGTATTCAAGGTATCTTAGATGGACCTCACGGGCACTCAGGGGGGGCAAGCCAGGACGGCCACTTTCAAGCGCCGTCAGGGTTGGTTCATTCAGAATTCCGGCCTCAGGCCCAACTGAGCCAGCAAAGTTGGCAGAATGTTGCCGTAAAAAGTTGTGTAGAACACAGCATGCCAGGATGATATGATTCAGTTTGTACTCCGCCATGTGTATGGGTGTAAGAAATAGGCGGAACCGGCTGGCCATGATTCCAAACGTGTTCTCCACCACTCTTCTGGCTTTGGCTAGCCGGTAATTAAAAACCCTCTGGTCAGGAGTGAGGGTCCTCATCGTAAATGGCCGCATAAGATGGTCCCCCAGCGCAAACGCTTCATCCACAATGAAGACGAATGGGAGTCCTTCCGCATTGTCTTCTGGAGGTGGCAAGTCCAAGCTGCCATTCTGGAGATGCCTGTAGAACTCCGTCTGGGTGATGACTCCACCATTGGAAATTCCGGCCATTCTTCCCTACGTCCACATACAGGAACTCATAAGTAGCTGTCACCACTGCCAACATCACAATACTATTGAACCCCTTATAGTTGAAATAGTATGACCCCGAGTTGGGTGGTGGGATGATGTGGACGTGTTTCCCATCAATTGCCCCTCCACAGTTAGGAAAGTCCCACCGCTGGGCAAAGTGGGAGGCCACAGTCTGCCATTCCTGTGGGTTGGAAGGGAACTGTGGAGTCAAAGAAGAAGAAAATATATTCATTTTGCACATAAACAAGGAAAGCAGATTAGACACAAACATTCTTGGCCAACATCAAGATTTTTTTGTTTAATATATTTTTATTGAAGAAAAATATACCATATGTACAAATATAACACAAAATACATAACACTTCTAGTTTTTCAGCAACATAAAATATAGTACTCATAGAATCCATCAATTAGAAAATTATAGTAGGTACATCCAGGGAGATACATATAATCAACAAAATAGCTAATTGGATAAAGGATGTTAACTAGGTGAGCATCATAATCTAAATATAGTTAAATAGAAAATATTGCTTTAATTTAATAAAGGTAAACATCTGGAAAAAGTAGTGTTAGAAAAAGAGAAGATAGAAAAGAAAGAATTGAAGATGGGAGGGGGAGAGGGTAGGAAGTTGCTGGTATACTAGACCAAGTATTGAGCAGAGGGGAGAATTAGCATAAGTAAGTGCTGAATGGCTACTCTAGAGTATTATGTTTAAGGGGTTAGAGCAAGAGATTTGTATATGTGGCGGTAGACTGAAATTTTTTCCAAGAGTCCCAGATTAGGGAATGTTTCTGGGAGGTCCCTCTAATATTGTGGGTGATACTCTCCATGAGGTGTACATCATCAACCAATTGTAGCCAAGCTTTCATAGAAGGAACAGTTGGTTGGCCCCACAAAGTGGGAATTAAGGCCTTGGGGGTATTCAATAGGTGAGGAATGATTGAACGTTTATACGACTTTATGGGAGTTTTTGTGACATGAAAAAGGATAGCCCATGGGTCATTTGGTATATGAACATCAGCAATCTGAGCAATCAGATTACGAATATCTTCCCAATACAGTCTGATCAGTGGGCAAAACCACCATATGTGTGCATGAGTAGCTTTGTTCCCACAGTTCCTCCAGCACAATGGGGAACTGGCGGGGAAAATTTGGTGTAAACGAACTGGGGTGTAATGCCACCTAGTGAGCAATTTATAATTGACTTCTGACATTCTTGAGGCTAAGGACGAGGTGTGGGCTAAAAGTAGTTTCCTATCCTTTTGGTTGTCAGTCAGGGAGAGATCAAGGTCAATTTCCCATTTAGTCAGATAAGGGGGGGGGGTCAGGGTTTTGAAGAGTAATAAGGGCTTTGTAGAATAAAGAAATGCTATGTAGAGGGGGGTCTTTTGGATAAAATATTGCTTCTATATCATTTAAGTCACTGACGCCCCTAAGTGGAGTAGAAAGAGAGCTTAAGAAATGTTGTATTTGGTGGTATCTCCACCTATCTAGGAACGTGGCAGGTTTAGGAGTGAGGATCGCAGGTAAGGGTTTGAGTACATTGCCATTTAGAATGTGATGCAATAGGAGGGGTTCTTCTGACCTCCAGGATTTAAAACCTGGGTCCAGAAGGCCTGGCAGAATGTATGTGTGATTGAGGAGAGGTAGTAAAGGGGAGTCATAGTTCCAGGAATATTTTTTATGTAGTGCGTCCCATACATCCAAAGAGGTGATGGTAAGGGCCGAGGTAGAACGGGCAAGGTTCCTGTGGGAGCGGGGTATCCAGGGAGCCATTGATAGGTCTACACCGCTTAGAAAATATTCAATTTGTACCCATAGCTTCGAGTTAAGGGCATATTTCCATTCAGCAAGTCTGGTCAATACAGTTGCTTGATAGTATGCTTTGAAATTAGGAAGTGCCAGGCCACCTGAGCATTTGAAACGAAACAATAACTCCCTGGAAACTCCCTGGATATTCTAGGATGTCTGTCCTTCCAAATAAAGCGGGAGATCATGGACTGTAAAATAGTGAAAAATCCCACTGGGACACCTAGTGGTAGCATTTGAAAGAGGAAGAGGATGCGAGGTAATATGTTCATTTTAATTATATTAACCTTCCCTAACCAGGTATGTAACAAGTTAGACCATTTTCGTAGGTCGGTTCTGATTTTGTTTAGCATGGGAATATAATTGCATCGAAAAAGGGATTGAAGATTAGAGGTAAGATAAACACCTAGGTATTTCATGCAATTTGATTCCCATCTAAAGGGAAAAAGGGGTTTAAGGGAGAGAGTCTCGGACTTCGGGATGTTAATGTTTAGAATTTCGGATTTAGATTATTTTGAATTTTGAAATTAGATATTGATTGAAACGTAGAAAATGCATACATCAAATTCGGAATCGAGATCCGAGGTTGTTGGATAAAAAATAGTACATCGTCTGCATATGCCACATATTTGTGGGATCTGTTGCCTATTTGTATGCCTTTGATGTTGGCATTGTTCCTAATTGTGGCGAGGAAGGGTTCTAAATTGATAGCAAAAAGGAGAGGGGAGAGGGGACAGCCCTGCCTGGTTCCATTATGTAAGACAAAGGGGTCACTCAGCGTTCCGTTAATCCTAACTTGAGCAGAAGGGTTAGAGTAAAGGGAGGAAATACGGTAGAACATTTTAGGACCCATACTGAAGTGGCGTAAGGTCAACTTAAGGTACTCCCAGTCCACCCTATCAAAAGCTTTTTCTGCATCAGTGGAGAGGAGTAGGGTGGGCTGGGAGTGCCGCCGAACATACTGAATTAGGGATATTGCCCAAAGGGAATTATCTTTTGCTTCTCTAGTGGGTATGAAACCTGATTGATCCGCCGATATCCAGTTTGGTATAAGGGGAAGTAATCGGTTTGCCATTACTTTTGCGAATAACTTAATGTTAACGTTTATTAACTATATTGGTCTAAAACTATTGCAAAGGGTAGGGTCTTTATCTGGTTTGGGAATGACTGTGATATGAGTCGAAAGTAATTCTGGGCGTAACCCTGAGGAGTTAGAGATAGAATTTGCATATTCAGAGAGGCGGGGGAGGAGGATGTCACTAAATGTTTTATAATATAGAATCGTGAACCCGTCAGGTCCAGGGGCTTTACCAGAGGGGGAAGACTTCAATGCCGCCTGGAATTCCTCAACCGTGAAGTCTTCCTCTAGTTCTTTAAGGACAGATGTGGGCAATTTAGGAAGATTTGCCTCTCTCAAGTAGGAGAGCATGCGGTCCCGTCTCTCCCTATGAGGGAGGGAGGACATGTCGTTTTTTACATTATATAGGTCCGCGTAGTAGTCTCTAAAGGCTTTAGCGATATCTGGAGTTGCATGGGCCAATGCACCTGACGAAAGCTTAATTTTAGAGATAAACGATTGCGACTGTTTAGTCTTTAGTGATCTTGCCAACAATCTACTTGGTTTGTTCCCCCATTCGTAAAATCTCTGCGACAGACGTTGGAACTTTCTTTTGGTGTCTAGATTAAGGAGGGACTTCAATTCCTCACGTTTAAGTGTGAGGGATTGAAGGTGTTCATTATGTAAAGAAAGTTTATGCTGTTTGTCTAGAGCCTCTATCTGTTGTAAAACCTGGTAAATTTTTTGACCATGCTCTCTCTTTATCCACGCACCAAGCTCAATGAGCTGGCCTCTAATGGTAGCCTTATGAGCTTCCCAAACGATAGAAGGGGAGGTGTCAGAGGATTTGTTTTCCCTAAAATACTGCAATAAATGAGAAGCCAACATAGAGACCTCTACTTCGTTAGTGAGAAGGGAGTCATTGAGCTTCCATTTGGTGGTACGTCGGGGCAAAGAGGGCACGGTCAATGTCATTGACACAGGTGCATGGTCTGAAATTGATGTGATGCCAATGTGGGCAGAGTGTAGGAGGGGAAGATGAAAATGGTCCAAGAATATATTGTCTATTCTGGAGTATGATTGGTGCGTTGAGGAATAGTGTGAAAAATCCTTCTCCTTGGGATGAAGAAGGCGCCAGACGTCCATCAATTGATGATCAAGAAGCTTTTTCACAAATTTCAGTCGTTTGAAAGAGTGTGGCGCAGTGGGTAGCACTTTCGCCTAGCAGTAAGAAGGGTCGCTGGTTTGAATCCCGACCACGACACTACCTGCCTGGAGTTTGCATGTTCTCCCTGTGTCTGCGTGGGTTTCCTCCGGGTACTCCGGTTTCCTCCCACACTCCAAAGACATGCTGGTAGGTTAATTGGATCCTGTCTAAATCGGCCCTAGTATAGGTATGAATGTGAGTTAGGGACCTTAGATTGTAAGCTCCTTGAGGGTATAGGGACTGATGTGAATGTATAATATATATATGTAAAGCGCTGCGTAAATTGACGGCGCTATATAAGTACCTGAAATAAATAAATAAATAAATAAATATTAGAACGGCTTTGTGATGTATCAATGATGGGGTCTAACGGCATGTTTATATCCCCCGCTAGAATAGTAAGTCCTTTAGCAAAGTGTGACAATTTAGTCAATATTTGAGAGAGAAAGGCAGGTTGGTTATGGTTCGGGCAATAGATATTTGCAAGCGTGCATTGAACATTTCCAATGAATCCCTTGAGAAAAAGAAAGCGACCATAGTCATCCGCAAGCATATCAGATAGCCTAAAAGACACACTTCTGCAAAAACCAATGGCTACTCCCTTGGTCTTATTGGTGTCCGATAGGTTATAGTACCACTGCGGAAAGTTAGGTGAGGTTAGTCTGACAGGTGTCGTGTGGGTTAAGTGCGTTTCTTGAAGAAAGGCAATGGAACACGTGGCTTGTTTTAGTTCACGATATAATTAATGTCGTTTAGCAGTGACATTAAGACCCCTAACATTATAGGATACAATCTTTACCTTAGCCATTTGAAAATAAAATGAAGGCCTTCATTCTGTCTTGCCAAGCATACCAGCAAGGAGGGGGAAAAGGGGGAAAGGGAGAAAGAGAAAAGAAATAAAGGAAGAGATGAGAAGAAAAAGAGGATAAACATATACAGAGAGTATATACGTAAACCAAGGAACTTGTGGGAAGTGAGAAAATATCACGCAGAAGACTGCAGGGCCAACATCAAGATAACATTTATTTGAGGGAGTTTTTAAAGACCAAGGTATAAGGTACACCTATCAGATCCCCCCCCCCTCTTATGGGCCATTTCTAACATTATAGGTTAGCTCTTGGACAGGTAACCCTCTCCACTTCATTGAGAGATGAATGCCTAAATAATGTGTGTTACTTTAGCAAGCCCCTCCTTAGTTACACTATTGACAGCCCACTGGACAGGTAAGAAGTGTCAGAATACAAAGATATAAATACACATTGTACACATTTGGACATTCTGCTATTGCCTATCAAGATAATAATAGTATACAAAAACTTTAAACATTACCATTTGAAAGTATACAGGCAGGCCCTTGCACTACATGCTTTGGGGAATTCATCCATAAATATGACCACAAAAGAGATGGGTATAGTTTGTATGGGTTTGGCAAAGTCAGCAGATAGATGATTGAGGATAGATAGAGAATTGGTATCAGCTGACTTAGCAGTTGGGGGGAGGAAGGGTTCCAACTGATTTGGGGACCCCCAAAAAAAAGCCTCTGGCACTCTGCCTGAATTTTAAGCACAAATCACATTTCAAAACATTTATGGGGGTGTTTGGGGTAAAGCACTACTAAGAAATATAATATATTATCAAACATTATATACAATAAAATGTGATATTAAAGGATAAATCTTACCTTAAAATACTCCTTCTGCAGGACCTGAATGATGGCAGAACAGGTCTCTGGGATAATGATCCCCAGAGCCTGGGGGGGGATGCCTGTTGAGAACTTCAAGTCCGGCAGGCTTCTCCCCATCGCCAAGTAGCGCAGGGTGGTGACGAGCCTCTGCTCCGGAGTGATGGCTTGCCCCATGCAGGTATCCTACCTGCTAATATAAGGGGTCAGCAAAGCCAACAAACGGTGAAATACGGGGTCCGTCATCCAGAGAAAGTTCCTGAAATCATCAGGATTATTCTCACGGATCTCACAGAGCAAAGGCATATGACAGAACTGGTCACGCTGAAGCAACCAATTCTTGGTCCATGAACTCCTCCCCACCCTGTTCATGGACTGGACTTGTGTCAAGGCAAGGACCCCAACACCAAGCCCCCACACGGCACGAACTCTATGAGGAGTACGTATACGCAACATGGCTAGAAAATGGTCGGCTGCTCAGAACGAAGTAACAGAACGCACTGAAGAACAGCAAGGCCTGTGAAGAGCGACCTGAAAAATAGCAACGAGCGGACAAGATCGCACAGAAAACTCCAATACGAACTGGCTGCACGCACTGAAGAGCAGATACAAACCCACAAGCACAAACTGAACAGCAGAAAATGATCTGAAAAGCACGAATCTGAAAAAGCGCGAATCGTCTCTCACCAAACTTTTACTAACACGAGATTAGCAAAAGGAGCCCAAAGGGTGCCACGCTTGGTTCCGACCTGCCCTTTTCTAGTCTCGTCATACGTGGTGTACGTCAACGCGTTCTTGGCAATCGGAAATTCCGACAACTTTGTGTGACTGTGTGTATGCAAAACAAGTTTGAGCCAACATCCGTCGGAAAAAATCCATGGATTTTGTTGTTGGAATGTCCGATCAATGTCCGACCGTGTGTACGGGGCATTACAGTTGCTTTGTTGATTTTGACTGTCCTCTTTCCTCTTAACCAGCGGTCTCTCTGATCTCCCCTACACTCTGCACCCGGCCCCTTCAATTTCATTCATTCATTCATATCTGAAACCAAAGTCACGATAGATGTGGGGGCTGAAGATGTGCCGCTGAGAGACTGCTGAGGTTAGATCGCGCTGGGGCATGTTGGAGAGCATAAAGAGAGCCGCCGAGACACACGGGGTACACACATATACGGGAAACACACCGGTGACTGGACCTGCTGTTGCCCCTGCCTATTACAGTAATGGCAATGGGATTGGCACAAGGCAAGACAAGGCAAGGCAAAGCAAAGCTTCTTATAATTCTTACAAGTCCCAAGGGTAAAAAGGAAAAAAGGAAATTGTTTAAAACGGTTTAAATACTGCCTGTGAGATTGTGAGACTGTGAAATTGCGCAACTGTGTGATTTTGTGATTTTTTTTTTGAGTGTCTTCTTCAGCGCTAACCCTTCATCCTGCCTGTGAGACAGAAAAAAATCTGTGTGATTTTGTAATTATATTTGAGTGTCTTCTTCAGCGCTAACCCTCCATTCTGCCTGTGAGACAGAAAAAAAATCTGTGCGATTTTGTGATTATATTTGAGTGCCTTCTTCAGCGCTAACTCTCCATCCTGCCTGTGAGACAGAAAAAAATCTGTGCGATTTTGTGATTATATTTGAGTGTCTTCTTCAGCGCTAACCCTCCATCCTGCCTGTGAGACAGAAAAACAATCTGTGCTATTTTGTGCAATTTTGTGATTATTTTTGATTGTCTTCTTCAGCTCTAACTCTCCATCCTACCTGTGAGACTGTGAAATTGCACAGCTGTGCGATTTTGTGGTTTTTTTTTTAGTGTCTTCTTCAGCGCAAACCCTCAATTCTGCCAGTGAGACAGAAAAAAATCTGTGCGATTTTGTGATTATTTTTGAGTGTCTTCTTCAGCACTAACCCTCCATCCTGCTTGTGAGACTGTAAAATTGCGCAACTGTGCGATTTTGTGATTATTTTTGAGTGTCTCCTTCAGCGCTAACCCTCCATCCTAACCCTGCATCCTCCCTAGTATGCGGGTATGTGGGTATAAAGGTATATAAAGGTATATGCGGCTGCATGGAGGGAGCATGAATTAGTTTGAATAAGAGAGACAATAACCTCTCACAGGTAAAAAATGAAAAAACTGAAAGAAATAAGAAAGCTGATTGGGAAAAAAAAAAAAGAAAATTGGAAGTATTTGAAGGGTTGAAAAATTGAAAAGAAAAGCTGGAGCTGAAATAGCCATGGTGGAACTGTTATGTGGTGTACAAACGACCGGACTGGTTCGACGGAACGAATCCGTCAGACAATGGGCTTCATCGGACCTTCAGCTGACTTTTTCTGTCAAAAATCAGACGGACATGAGTCCGGTCGAAAAATCTGTTCGTCTGTATGCTAGTCCGATGGACAAAAAGGGCAGCTATTGGCTATTGGCTATGAACTTCCTTATTCTAGTCCCTTCATACGTCATCATCACGACATGACTAGGGGTAGGAAGAACGCAGAACAGCTAAACAGCCCAAACTGTCTAGGTCAAATAGCCTTCATCGGTATATGTCCTCTGTTCCTTCTACCTCCACCTCAATTTCTACCTCCTCATCCGCTCCTTCTTTAATCTCTGGATAAACAAAAAAAAAAGATACCCCTCCCTCAGCAATTGCTCGAAATATCCGGAACGCTAAATCTATAGGCCCCCTTGCAGACATGGCTCAGAGGGCTCAGGGGCAGAGGGTAACCAGGGAATTATTGTAGCCTCGGAAACAGGAACCATCAGGAGATAACTTCTCCCCGATTCTGGTACCTGCGGATAACTTAGTTAGAACAGGAGGACCAGTGAACTGGCCATTTATCCTACCAACCCCTCCTATTGGCTATAATGCCCCCTCTGCTACCACGCCAGCAATAATGGAGGCACCCAAACACATAGCAACTGTCGCTCAATCATGTGCCTCAGTATCTTTAGACAAGACCAGGAGTATAGTCAATATACAATCAAAAATATCTGCTCCAATAAATTCAGCTCAACCGAGTATTCGTCATCCATGGACAGAAGATCCAGAGTTGAGAGCAATATTGCTTTCACTCCCCACCAAACAAGATCTAGCATTATTACCAAATCGAGGAGATCTGGAAGCAGTGGCATTACGCTTAGAAGGGGCCTTACGGAAAGAGATTTCTGAGGTGCGAGAACAGTTGAATATTGTGGAGACCAGGGTTACTAACCTAGAATCTGCAGTAGATAATGTGAATATGCACATGGATGATTGGTATTAACGAATTCTGCAGCGCAGCAAAAGTTTACCTCAATTCTTCTACAGTTAGATGAGCTGGAAAACCATAGCCAAAGGAACAATATCCGTTTTAGAGGTATTCCCGAAAATTTCGATGACACAGAACTGAGACCAATAATACAGTCTATTTGTAATAAAATCTTGTGCAAACCCTCATCAGCTGAGCTTATAATAGACAGAGTACATAGAGTCACTCCGTATAGGAGTAACCAGGGGTCGGGTCCATGAGATGTTCTTTGTTGCATTCATTTTTTTAATATAAATGATGAGATTATGCATTGAGCATGACAGCTGGGCCAGATTGAACATGCAGGAGTACGGATAATGGTCCTCTTGGATTTATCTAGGAATACACGACGCATGAGAGGATACATTCGTCCACTCTTAGATCAGATTAAAGCTTTGGGGGCTACATACTCCTGGGGACACCCATCCCATCTGAGGGTTAAAAAAGACAGTCAGTCTTTTTTACTTCACATACAGGATCAGCTTCAACTATTTAGTTTTTTATTGTGTGATCCAATACAAGTTCCAAATTGGCTGGACTCTACCTGAGCAAGTCTGGGTTTACTTGGTTTTTTTTTTTCTCGTTTGTGTTACTGTGTTGGTATTATTTTATAGAGTATATTTATGTGAACTATATTGGTTTGAGCTCCCCATGGATAGTTTTGGAAATGTTTTGGACCCCAAAAGGAGGGGATTTTAATTTTGCATATAATCCACTCCTAGATGTCTCAAGGGGTTTATCTCATCTATCATTCTCTTATTTAAAGTGACTAAAGGCAGAATTAAATCTTCTTCAACTGGTAGATGTATGGCGTTTACAACATCCCAATGTCAGAGACTATATCTTCAGTTCATTCATCATACTCATGAATTGATTATTTTTTTCTTCCACAAAAAGAGCTGGACAGAGTTCGAGCAACTTCGATAGATCCAATTTTGCTTGCTGACCATGGACCGGCTCACTTAAATAAATATCTAAATATAGTGGCTATAAGGACCTTGTCCTGGAGGCTTAATGATACACTGTTAAAGGACCCAACTACAATGGCTGAGGTTCTACAGAGTTTATCAGAATATTTTAGCCAGAATGACCAACCTAATACATCTCCGACTGTATTGTGGGAGGCGCATAAATGCTTTATAAGAGGAATCTTTCTTAAACACGGAGCCAGGATAAAAAAACTAAGGTGGTTGGAAACTGAGATGTTACTTGTGAGGACTGGTAAACTTGAGTCCATTCACAAAAAACACTCGCTAAGCAGACACAGGAAGAATTATTCCCCCTACGTCAGCAGTATAATCATATTGTGAATTCAGAAGTAAGGGAGAAATTGAGTCGATATAAACAGTCTATATACAAGTATGGAAATAAACCAGGTGTTCTATTAGCTAGGGCACTGAAAGGATCACAAACTAAACCACATATCCCCCAAATCACGTCCGACTCTGGCATTAAGCTGTCAGATTCTGCGGCTATAGCTCAGGAATTTCAAAAATTTTATTGGAGGCTTTATAATCTGCAAAATACCCAAACCCAGCAATGCTCTACCCGGGCAGATTTGATTTTCTCCTTTTTGACAGCATCAGGTATGCCTCTATTTCCGCTGGAGGTAATTGCAGGGATGGAGGCCCTTATAACAAATAAAGACCTGGCCTTGGTGATAGAATCATCTAAACCAGGGAAGGCCCCCGGTCCCGACGGGTTAAATCTTATATACTATAAAACATTCCAGGACGTTCCCTCTCCTTACTTCCTACGTACCTACAACTCCATCTCAGCTAATGGTAAGCTAACAGAGGACACTTTGAGGGCCCACATTATTGTGATTCCCAAGCAGGATAAAGATCCTACTCAATGTGGGAACTATCAGCCTATAGCTCTTTTAAATGTTGACTTAAAATTATTCTCAAGAATCCTAGTGAATAGGTTATTGCCACCATTTCCTCATCTTATTCACGCAGACCAGGCAGGTTTTATCCCACAGAGAGAGGCCAGGGACAACACTGTAAGGGCGATAGACTTGATTCATATTGCTCATTCAGAGAACCGGCCATTTCTCCTTTTATCAACAGATGCTGAAAAGGCATTTGATTGGGTGGATTGGCAATATCTTCAATTTATTCTTAGACATATCGGACTGGGGGAACAAATGCTGTCATGGATTCAGGCATTATATACTGGTCCTACTGCGGCTATGCTGGTCAATGGGGCCCGTACAGAGTATTTCTCTTTGTCTAATGGGACGAGACAGGGTTGTCCTCTTTCTCCACTAATGTTTGTGTTAACCTTAGAACCCTTTCTCTGCAAAATTATATCGGACCCCCTGATCAGTGGTCTTCAGGTTTCAAATATGGAGCATAAAATGACCGCATATACGGATGACCTCTTATTTTTTTCTTACCAATCCGGAGGTTTCATTACCTTGTTTACTTCAATGTCTAGCTCAGTATGAGGATCTTTCTAATTTTTCTATAAATGACGCTAAATGTGAAGCAATGAGTATCCTCCTTTCCAAGGAGTGTATTGTTAACCTCCAAGGGGTTCAGTCCTTTTTGAAATACTTTGGGGTCAAACTGACCCCGAATACAGCCCTACTATATGGGACAAACTTCTGCCCATTATTATCGAAAATGCGATTATATTTTCAACTATGGCAGACCCTTACCCTCACGTGGTTTGGGAGGTGTAATGCATTTAAGATGGCACTGCTTCCTCAGATCCTATATTTAATGCAAGTGATTCCTATTAAACTACCTCAAGCTTTTTTTCTCTCGTGCCGGACACTGTTAACTAAATTTCTCTGGAGCAGCAAAGTCGGTGGACTTCGCTATTCGCTGTTGGTTTTGCCTAAATCACAGGGGGGTATTGGTCTGCCTGATCTGATCTCTTACTATCGAGCCTTACATTTGTCCAGAGTAGTGTCATGGTGCACCTCTTCACAGACTAAACTGTGGGTACAAGTGGAACAACATGCTTCACTGATTGCTCTGTCTGTACTTCCATGGGTCGCTCATAAATACTATTAGGGATTGAAGAGGCATCCTACAATTGGGGCCACTATTGCAGTTCTTACTCACATATTTTTAGCAAAAGGCCTCTCTCCCTTCCCATCCCTTCCCAAAGACATTTCCATTCTTTCCCAGCTTCCCTTGAGCCTGTGGTCTGCCTTTTCAATTGCCACACTTTTTAAGGTCTATAGCAGATGCGGAATTATATGTAAGGCCACTGACACCCTTTGAGCGTTTATGTGCAGAGGGAGAACATGTACCACACATGTTGTTACTTTTGTATAAACAGATTATTCAGCCTCCAGAAGGCTGGATTCCTGCGTATATATGACGCTGGAAAGAGGACCTCCAGATCTTTTTTACAAGATCGCAAATTAACAGGATTATTCTATTGGCTCATAAAACCTCCATAGCAAAGTGCTTTCAAGAGCAGGGTTATAAGCTATTGGTTAGGTGGTATAGGGTTCCTGCCTCTATGAACAAATTCTACCCGCAAATCTCTAAGTTATGCTGGCGATGTAATAAAGAGACTGGGACATTACTACACATTTTTTGGCAGTGCCCTTTAATTACAGCATTCTGGAAGGATGTGAGGGAGATGATTAAAAAATTGACATTTGTTGACCTTGGTTCGGACCCTTTGGGCTATCTCTTGCATTTAAATGTACAACCCCTTTACCACTATAGAAAGACCCTGTTAGCGCAAATGCTGAATGCTGCCTGGGCTTGTATTCCAGACATGTGGAAGTCCACGACTACACCTTCTCTGAAACACTGGTTTTCGAGGATAGAAGAAATTAGGACAATGGAATTTTTGACAGCGTCTATCTATGGTAGAGAGGAGGAGTGTAGGGATACTTGGCAGCCATGTACGACCTTTTTGGGCACCCCTCAATATGTTGATTGCATTTCCGTATAGGTTGGAAGGGTGGATTCATAAGGATGAGCTGAGCCCTGATGGGGGATGTAACGAGCCCCTTGCTCTCTCGGTCCCACTCTCCTGACACTCCTCTGCAGCTATAGAATCAGATTGCAGATCGCAACATCTGATTGTTCGGTCATCCAATGCTCCGGGATTAGAACTACAGCTATGTGCCGTTCTAACCCAGTTGTGATAGCTCAGAACAAACACCAGGCAGGCTGTATGTAAGTTCAACCAGGAATCTCCTTTACTGGAAAATACAGGCTCTTTTATACACTAAAAGTGGAGGTGCATACCTCCGGCTCATATTACTCTAACAATACACCTGTAACCTAATTAACCTAATTAACATGGGCTAATTAACTAATCCATTTAGACAGCCTAGATGACTGAGACATGACCTTTAGGCCAGACTGGTTGTCTTGTAGCTCAGAAAACCCAATCAACATTATCACAAAGGCAGAGTTAATTAACACAAACAACAATGGGGATCTAATGACTCTTAGATCCCATACTAGAGACTTATTTACAATACACATTCTAGCAGGCAACAGACAGACAGGTGCTGGAATTTACATCAGCATCTCCTAACAGTATCTGTCCCAGCATTATGAATCAGCCACTATTTCTAATATGGCAAATCCAGGGTCTCCAGAGTCTGTGTGTCCTGGGGGACCAGGACCCGAATCCACAGTAGTACCACCTCAAGGGTCCCCAGGCATACAGCTCACAAAGAGCACCGTTCCCCCAAATGCCAGGGCCCACAATCGATCGGCAAGAGGCTAGCATTCAGTCCCCTCCAAAAGTCTCTCTCCCGGCTAGGCCTGTCACATTTCTCCCCTTTCGGCAGGAGACTAATACAGGAGGAGACCCCAGGGAAAAGTTCTCTCCTCCATCCATGTAAGGTACTGGTCGCAGTATGAAGTACATTTGCTGTTATTGGGGGAACATCCGAACCAGGAGTGCACAGCTGAGTTAAGCAGGCTGACCCGGGCAGAAATACGGTTGGACGAGAGCTACAGAGCCCTCCAGTGGTATGTAGCCCAAGTGTGCCCGTGGACAGCGGATGACAGCCCCACGGAAGGCTTTGACTATGATGGCCTGGGATTGTTGTACTGGAGGCTGTCCAGGGACCCTGACTTTGGGAGAGATCGGGAGTGGCATTTGGAGGAAATAATGGGGCACAGAGAGCGGAGACTGAATGTCTCGGAAGTGCACTGGGCACAGGAAGATTTGGAGTTTCTGGCCGTTCAGGAATGGGAGCTTGAGATGGCCTACAGATAGCTGCTAGACTCTGCTCAGCAGCAGGGTGGGGCTCCCTTTGCCTGGGACTATCAGGAAATACCAGTTGACAACTCTGAAATCCTGGCTGAAGAGTTGACAATGTGGCAGAGTAACAGTGTGCTTTGCCAACCTGCCCCCGCAGCTATGGAGGCGGAGGTCTTATGGCAGATGCAGCAAGTGCTGACTGACCTTGATGAACCTGTTTCTGCATGGGATGATCTTGGATGGAGGAATGTGCCCGTCCAGCAGCATGCCAGAGAATCGGCAGTGAAAAATCTGAAGATTGCCGTCCCCAAACCTGAAGTGATGACAACAGGGCAGAGCTCTCCTAACCTCTGCCCAGCACTGATAGCATCTTCTGTGTTCCACGGAGAGGAGATGGTGAACCTTTATCCCCAGACACCAGTTGCAGCGACAGGGGATTTGATAGACTTTTCTGCTGAGGAAGAACAACCTGGTGAGCCTCCAGCAGAAGAAGAGCTGTTATTAGGGCCAAACTTCACTGTGCTCTGCCCAGCACCAACAGAAGTATCTGTGAAGTTACAAGGAACTTCCCCAGCTGAAGCGCTGGCAACCGGACAGAGGGTCCAAGATCTCTGCTCTACACCTGCGGCGGTTTCGGAGGCTCAGGGTGAGAAGGAGGTGGTCACTTCCCAGCAGCAGATCAGGATACAGGGGAAGAAGGGAGAGGAGGTGTTCATTGTCCCTCCCCAACAGTTGGCCAGGGTGGAGGAAGTGGTCTTTCCTCCCCAGCAAAGATCCGTGCACCTGGGAGACAGTACCACAGACATATCGTCCCAACATCCAGATGAGGAAATGGAAGCAGCCGGCTCACCTCCCCAATGGCAGCTACACAGTTTGGGAGTGGAGGAAGCCAGCCTCCTGCCCCAAGAGTTAGCTGGAGCGGAGGATGCGGAGTCCCCAGCAGAAGTGCTGGCAACAGGGCAGAGTGCTACCAACCTCTACCCAACACTGGCAACAACTACCGAGTTCCAGGGCTGGCAACAGGGCCGAGTACTGCTGGACTCTGCCCTCAACTAACAGAGGATGGATTTCCTGTGAAGGTGGATGGGACTTCAGTCTCCACCTGTATACCCCAGGGATGCTGGGCAGTCGGCCCAGATCCCCAACAGCATGATGGAGTGAGCCCAGACACCCTGTCTTCTCTCCAGCAGCAGAAAGGACTCCAGGGAGAAGGGCCAGTCCAGGCCTCTCCCCAGCGGCAGATATGTTCTCTGAGAGAGGCAGAGGTTGGCTGGGTGAGTAATGCTTTGTTTGGAACAATTTGTTTGGAGTACTGTGTGGGTACAGGTGTTAGAGGACTGAAACTACTGACTAACTTCAGAGTCAACCTGTCTGGTGTCGCTGCTCACGGGCTAGCGCTTACTTCCAGAGTTTACAGCAGATAAAATCAAACCATTTCAGCAGGACCTGCTCTGATACTGGTCCTCTGTGCTGTATCTGCATCTCTCGCAACCTCCTTCTGAATTCCTCTTCCATGGTGGCTGGTATCTGTACCTTTCTTCTCCTGCCATCTGGACCTTGGATCCAGGTGATGGTTTGGATGTGTTCACGGCAAGGAAGCACGATCCCGCCATTCCCTCCACGGCTCTCAAGTAAGTTTTTCAGCATGGCTCTCCTGCAGGCTGGTTTGGAGTGTCCCAGTAACTGGAGAGCAAATCCCACGGCTGCCAACCAATGTAACGAGCCTCTTGCTCGCTCGGTTCCACTCTCCTGACACTCCTCTGCAGCTATAGAATCAGATTGCAGATCGCAACATCTGATTGTTCGGTCATCCAATGCTCCGGGATTAGAACTACAGCTATGTGCCGTTCTAACCCAGTTGTGATAGCTCAGAACAAACACCAGGCAGGCTGTATGTAAGTTCAACCAGGAATCTCCTTTACTGGAAAATACAGGCTCTTTTATACACTAAAAGTGGAGGTGCATACCTCCGGCTCATATTACTCTAACAATACACCTGTAACCTAATTAACCTAATTAACATGGGCTAATTAACTAATCCCTTTAGACAGCCTAGATGACTGAGACATGACCTTTAGGCCAGACTGGTCTTCTTGTAGCTCAGAAAACCCAAATCAACATTATCACAATGGCAGAGTTAATTAACACAAACAGCAATGGGGATCTAATGACTCTTAGATCCCATACTAGAGACTTATTTACAATACACATTCTAGCAGGCAACAGACAGGTGCTGGAATTTACATCAGCATCTCCTAACAGTATCTGTCCCAGCATTATGAATCAGCCACTATTTCTAATATGGCAAATCCAGGGTCCCCTGAGTCTGTGTGTCCTGGGGGACCAGGACCCGAATCCACAGTAGTACCACGTCAAGGGTCCCCAGGCATACAGCTCACAAAGAGCACCATTCCCCCAAATGCCAGGGCCCACGATCGATCGGCAAGAGGCTAGCATTCAGTCCCCTCCAAAAGTCTCTCTCCCGGGTAGGTCTGTCACAGGGGAACTCTGGGAGGGGGGGCAGCGAAGGTTCTAAGTTTGAGTTAGTTATATTTACTCCTTCTTTTTTCTTTTCCTTTTTTTTTTTTTCTCCGGTTTTTAGTAGATTTTGTCTCCGGACCCCCCTAATCAATGCATATCAACATATTTTGGAGGTTATTATTTGATTCAAAGTGAATTTGCATTAAGGTGGCGTATTCATTTATATTCTGCATTAATCTCCTATCTTTAGTTTATATCTTTAGTTTACAAATTTAATAAGTGTCAATGTTGGCCTATTAGATGTATATGCTTAGCGAAGTTGGTTTTGCAATAGGTTTATTTCTTTGTCTTCTTTTTCTACATGATTGTTTATATTTGGAAAAATCTTTGAATAAAGAGTTATACGTAAAAAAAAAAAAAAAAAGAAGCACTGCTAAAATCTAGCTCAAGACAATCCTATTCTAATTGTGGGCATTTGAGGGAAAACAAGTGAGTGTTAGAATCCTTGTTGAATGCTTGTCTTTTTTAGGTTGGGCTTTGTGTCCCTTTTCTTAAAATTGGCTTCACTTCCTGTCACATAGCCAAACAGGAAGTGACAGTAAAACCCTACCAATGTCTTTCTTTGGAGACACACAGGTCAATCTAACTAGTGTCCCCATTAGGCAAATTGCACTCTAGCACTTTGTTGTGTACTCCCAACATTATTGGATATTTTGGGGTTTATTAAAGTCAAATCCACTCTGCAATACAAGTGTACTTGCTGTAAATCTGAGGGGAAGCACTGGTAATTTTATCATCCAATCATGTAGAAGCAAAGATGCCATTTTTTTTATTTTCCTTGCATACCCCCCTTGGATCTCCAGCAAGTGCACTTGTAGTGCAAAGTGGATTTGTAAATAAACCCCAAAGTCCAAGATACCTAATAATTTAGGGTGTACAGATCAAAATGCTGGAATGCAATTTACCTAATGGGGAACACATTTAGATAGACCTGTGAGTCCCCAAGGAAAGACATTGGCAGGGTTTTACCCTCACTTCCTGTTTGGCTATGTGACAGGAAGTGAAGTCAATTTTAAGAAAAGGGACACAAAGCCCAACCTAAAAAAAGACAAGCAGGGGTTCTAACACTCACTTGGTTTCCCTCAAATGCCCACAATTAGAATAGGATTGTCTTGAGCTAGATTTTAGCTCACAGTGACAGGAAGTGAATACATTTGAAGGAGAAAGTGGCAACATTCAGGAGGTGTCTTCACTCTATTGCAGATTTATTAAAAAAGAAAAACTGAAATATCACATCCTAAGTATTCAGAACCTTTGCTCTGACACTCATATATTTAATTAAAGGTTAACAGGTGCTGTCCATTTCTTCTGATCATCCTTGAGATGGTTCTACACCTTCATCTAAGTCCAACTGTGTTTGATTATACTGATTGGACTTGATTAGGAAAGCCACACACCTGTCTATATAAGACCTTACAGCTCACAGTGCATGTCAGAGCAAATGCGAATCATGAGGTCAAAGGAACTGCCTGAAGAGCTCAGAGACAGAATTGTGACAAGGCACAGATCTGGCCAAGGTTAGAAAAAAATTCTGCTGCACTTAAGGTTCCTAAGAGCACAGTGGCCTTCATAATCCTTAAATGGAAGACGTTTGGGACGAAACGTCAAACTGAGCTATCGGGGGAGAAGAGCCTTGGTGAGAGACGTAAAGAAAAACCCAAAGATCACTGTGGCTGAGCTCCAGCGATGCAGTCGGGAGATGGGAGAAAGTTGTAGAAAGCCAACCATCACTGCAGCCCTCCACCAGTCGGGGCTTTATGGCAGAGTGGCCCGACGGAAGCCTCTCCTCAGTGCAAGACACATGAAAGCCCGCACGGAGTTTGCTAAAAAACATCTAAAGGACTCCAAGATGGTGAGAAATAAGATTCTTTGGTCTGATGAGACCAAGATAGAACTTTTTGGCCTTGATTTTAAGCGATATGTGTGGAGAAAACCAGGCACTGTTCATCACCTGTCCAATATAGTCCCAACAGTGAAGCATTGTGGTGGCAGCATCATGCTGTGGGGGTGTTTTTCAGCTGCAGGGACAGGACGACTGCAATCGAGGGAAAGATGAATGCGGCTAAATACAGGGATATCCTAGACAAAAACCTTCTCCAGAGTGCTCAGGACCTCAGACTGGGCCAAAGGTTTACCTTCCAACAAGACAATGACCCTAAGCACACAGCTAAAATAACAAAGGAGTGGCTTCATAACAACTCTGTGACTGTTCTTGAATGGCCCAGCCAGAGCCCTGACTTAAACCCAATTGAGCATCTCTGGAGAGACCTAAAAATGGCTGTCCACCAAGGTTTACCATCCAACCTGACAGAACTGGAGAGGATCTGAATGGAGGAATGGCAGAGGATCCCCAAATCCAGGTGTGAAAAACTTGTTGCATCTTTCCCAAAAAGACTCATGGTTGTATTAGATCAAAAGGGTGCTTCTACTAAATACTGAGCAAAGGGTCTGAATACTTAGGACCATGTGATATTTCAGTTTTTCTTTTTTAATAAATCTGCAAAAATGTCAACAATTCTGTGTTTTTCTGTCAATATGGGGTGCTGTGTGTATATTAATGAGAAAAAAATTAACTTAAATGATTTTAGTAAATGGCTGCAATACAACAAAGAGCGAAAAATTTAAGGGGGCCTGAATACTTTCTGTCCCCACTGTACATATACACATATAACTAGAAACAATATAGAGGAGTTTATAAACCTGTTAAAATAAAACAAAAACTTAATTAAATTGATTTTAAAAATCATAGTTTTACTTTTCGAGATCAACATAATCAGTGAACTTGGTGAGCTTTCGGGCAACAAGGATGCACTAATTTAATCTTTTCATGTAAAGCGCACTACCCCCATAGGAGCTGCTAAGTTGTTCATTTTCCCACTGACCATCCCAGACCCTCGGAGCTACCCTTACCTCTGACACTTCGGGTTCCATTATGTGTAACAGCACAGACTCAATCCCTTTGGACACAGCTGTAATGTAATACCAGTGGGCACTAGAATTAAAGACAACTTCACAACATATATACTGTAATATACCTTTTTGTCTTTACCTTGGCCTCCACTTGCTGAATAATGCAAAGGAAAACAACATCCACACAGTTATACTTAAGTAGGAACTTGGTTTACTGTAATTGCTTTATAGTTAAACACTACACTTACACTTAAACACTTGTTGTTAATGCGCTAAAGGAACATAGGATAAATGACAGAGTGAATTGATCTCACTATAAGCACTATCCTATCATATGCGTGCTTTATAACTATAACTAAATTAGAGGCTAATTTGATAAAGTATAGTACAACATCTAGGGAGCTCCCATTATTTAGTATCACAGCAACCTCAATGTGGTAAAGAAACACAAAGCCTTGTGTTTTATTAGATAGTCCTTCTTTTCTTCTTTCTTCTGCTAGCAATGAATAAACTGAATTTGTAATCCAAAGGGTTAAAGACTCCAGATAAAAGCAGGCTGAATATTGAGTCAAAGTTCTGTTACAGCAGCACTGCAACTATCTCTGATGCCCATAACACAACAGCCCTCTCACCCAACCAGGACAGTGTTGTCAGAAGATTCCACTCTGATGTACAGGGTTCTGTCTCCGGCCGGCCGGCACTGCTGCGCTGCTCTGCTCCACACGACGAGATGCTCCGACACTCTCAATGGCTCCTCTGGCTCCTCTGGCTCCTTCCCAGTCTTGCCCTGCCTTCAGCCCAGCTCTCTGGCATGTCACAGTATTGTTGCTCAGATCGCTATTCTGTGGAGGTAGGCCGCGCTGTGCTGGAGACCTCACACGGATCCTCCCAGGCTGACCAAGTGTGTCCAAGAGACCTAAGATGGCCATGCTCAGCCCTTTTATAATCTTTCCACAATGCAGTTCAGTTCTCCTGATGTTCATGGAAGTTAATGGGCATTGTGGGTAGGTCAAGTTAATGTCCAAATGTAAACAAATAAAACACTTCCATGTCAACTTCTTAAGTGATGAAAAACAAATATGCAATCCTTTTGTATTTCGGCCGCTAGATGGTGCCAAATACTAAGCTATAACATAACATAAGATTATTAAGAAAATATGTGACCGCTACACATGCTTTTGACAAGACTGCTCATATTTAATGTACATGGCGTTCTTTATACATGCATATACATCACAAAGGTGTAGGTAAGAGTAAACCTTCCCATCTGATGTAATATTAGACTAGTTCAACTTATCTTGTAAGCCTTGCAATATACTATCTAGAGAAGACTTGTGACTCAAGTACTAGAGTTAAATATTTTTTATAGGGATAAATGGTTTAAAACAGGAGGCAGGATGTCATGATCCAAGCAGAGGTGGGAGTAAATGTCAATGATAATACAAAGGGAATTATATGTGTAAATGTTAGGATGCACTAGTTGAGAAATAGTATTTGCACGGCTCAGAATAGCTAATATAATCTCCATTGCATTTTTGCAAGTTTCCACAAGTGACCCCTTACCAACTTGTTCTTACCAGTATAATTAGTAATTTGTTCAATTTAAATATATTCTTTTTTAATTTATTTCAGTTAAATATTTGCAAAGAATAGAAGAGGAGAAGGCAACCTTTCAAACTTTTTCAAAACCGTATTAAATTCTGAAACTCCTATATTTACAAGCAAAAAGGACAGTGTTTCTTCAAAGCTCTATATCATTTTATTTTACTCAGATGTTCACAAAACTATAAATAGGTGGTGTGTGTGTGTTTGTGTGTATAAAGTATCTCACAAAACTGAGCACACCCCTCACATTTTTGTAAATAGTTTATTATATATTTTCATGTGACAACACTGAAGAAATGACACTTTGCAACAATGTAAAGTAGTGAGTGTACAGCTTGTATAACAGTGTAAATTTGCTGTCCCCTCAAAATAACTCAACACACAGCCATTAATGTCTAAACCACTGGCAACAAAAGTGAGTACACCCTTAAGTGAAAATGTCCAAATTGGGCCCAAAGTGTCAATATTTTGTGTGGCCACCATTATTTTCCAGCACTGTCATAACACTCTTGGGCATGGAGTTCACCAGAGCTTCACAGGTTGCCACTGGAGTCCTCTCCTCCATGACAACATCATGGAGCTGGTGGATGTTAGAGACCTTGTGCTCCTCCACCTTCCGTTTGAGGATGCCCCACAGATGCTTAATAGGGTTTAGGTCTGGAGACATGCTTGGCCAGTTCATCACCTTTACCCTCATCTTCTTTAGCAAGGCAGTGGTCATCTTGGAGGTGTGTTTGGGGTTCTTATGTTGGAATACTGCCCTGCAGTCCAGTCTCCAGAGGTAGGGGATCATGCTCTGCTACAGTATGGCACAGTACATGTTGACATTCATGGTTCCCTCAATGAACTGTAGCACCCCAGTGCTGGCAGCACTCATGCAGCCCCAGGCCATGACACTCCCACCACCATGTTTGACTGTAGGCAAGACACACTTGTCTTTGTACTCATCACCTGGTTGCCGCCACACAGGCTTGACACCATCTGAACCAAATAAGTTTATCTTGGTCTCATCAGACCACATGACATGGTTCCAGTAATCCATGTCCTTAGTCTGCTTGTCTTCAGCAAGCTGTTTGTGGGTTTCCTTGTGCATCATCTTTAGAAGAGGCTTTCTTCTGGGACAACAGCCATACAGACCAATTTGATGCAGTGTGCGGTGCATGGTCTGACCACTGACAAGCTGACCCCTTCCACTTCTGCAGCAATGCTGGCAGGACTCATACATCTATTTCCCAAAGACATCCTCTGGATATGACGTTGAGCATGTGCACTCAACTTCTTTGGTCAACCATGGCGAGGCCTGTTCTGAGTGGAACCTGTCCTGGTAAACTGCTGTATGGTCTTGGCCACCATGCTGCAGCTCAGTTTTAGGGTCATGGCAATCTTCTTATAGCCTAGGCCATCTTTATGTAGAGCAACAATTCTTTTTTTCAGATCCTCAGAGAGTTCTTTGCCATGAGGTGCCATGTTGAACTTCCAGTGACAAGTATGAGAGAGTGAGAGTGATAACACCAAATTTACACACCTGCTCCCCATTCACACCTGAAACCTTGTAACACTGTCACATGACACCGGGGAGGGAAAATGATTAATTGGGCCCAATTTGGACAGTTTCACTTAGGGATTTACTCACTTTTGTTGCCAGCAGTTTAGACATTAATGGCTGTGTGTTCATTTATTTTGAGGGGGCAGCACAATTACACTGTCATACAAGCTGTACACTCACTACTTTACATTGTAGCAAAGTGTAATTTCTTCAGTGTTGCCACATGAAAATATATATTAGAATATTTTCAAAAATGTGAGGGGTGCACTCACTTTTGTGAGATACTGTATATCAGTGGCGTCGCTAGGGGGTGGCTTTTGGGGATATAGCCCCGAATCTGAGGCCCATAGCCCCGAGTCTCTGCAGGGGTCCGCAAGGGGAGGGGAGGCTCTCTGGGGACCCTGATATAAGCAGGGGGCTCTCTGGGGACCCTGATGTAAGTGGGGGGCTCTCTGGGGACCCTGATTTAAGGGGGAGGCTCTCTGGAGACCCTAATGTAAGGGGGGCTCTCTGGGAACCCTGATGCAAGGGGGAGGCTCTCTGGGGACCCTGATGTAAGGGGGGCTCTCTGGGGATATAGATACACACAAACACACACATATATTATATACACGTGTATGCCAACCCAAGCATATGACTTTCTTTACTACGCTGATATGGGCTCTAACCCCAGATCTTTTGTAGACCTAGCAATGCCCCTGCTGTATATATATATATATATATATATATATATACTGACTGTTGCGGGAGGAGTGACAGTAAGTGATTGAGTATAGTGACTGGACACCACATGTTGTTAGTTTTATTGATGTGGATGTCTACCCCGGAACCTGCTTGCTTGGTTTTAGGAACTGAGAGATGTAGGATGAAATGGTCTTGGTAGCGAACCAAGTGACGTCTACGTGGTACTTGGCCGGCAGAGTTGCTGCAGGTGAACTCGCCTGGCCGCAAGAACCCATAGTAGGCCAGGTATATGGCCGCTTGTAGGACCAGGCTGGGGAGAAGACCAAATGAAGAAGTAGTCAGGATGGTGGACATATCCCTGAAGATGGCACTTATTATAGGTAGGCGTTTGGTATTGACTATCGGTTGTTGTTTCTGGATACCGCTTAAGATGGCTTGAATCGCATGAGATGCGAACAAGGATGGTTTTGCAGGGCCAGGAAATCTTGGATTCCGGCTAAGTATAGCCGGATTGTGTTGTAAGAAAAGGCCAACTGAGTGTGTCAATAGGAGATAAATGCCAGCAAGTGGTTGACATCTGTTGTTTTCTCGGAGCAGAGTATAAGGAATTTGTTAAATGCGTTCCAAGCTGTATAGTAAGCTTTAAGCGTGTTGTGGGACAGTGACTGATTGATGAGCTGGGTTGCTCTGTGTAGATAGAAAAATTGATTGGAGATCAATACTCACTAGTAGTAAACACAACACTGGGTGTTCAATATACCCGTGTGATGTCCCAAAATTTGCAGGCTCACCAATAATAAGTGCAGTCTCTGTGCCTAAAATACTATAGAGAGAAAAAAAATTTTCAGGGAAAAGGCTCCCACTGAGAAGAGACACAGGCAGACCATGCTGCTTAACCTCCCTGGCGGTTCTCCCAAGTGTGGCTCGGGGTTAAAATTCAGGACCATTAGCGGTAACCCCGAGCCACACTCGGGATTACATCGCAGGATCCTGGTGTGCCTTTACTCACCTTGTCCCCGGGATCCTGCGATGTCCCCCGCAGTGTCCGTGGGCTCCGTCCTCCTCCGAAGCCTCTCCGTGCCAGGCTCCGTTCCCTGCTAGCGTCGTGACGCACGGGGGCGGAGCCTGGCGGCAAATTTAAAAAAAATTAAAAATCATAACACATACAGTACTGTAATCTTACAGATTACAGTACTGTATGAAATTATTTCACATCCCTTTTGTCCCCACTTTGGCCCATGCCCTGCATGCAGTTTTATGTGATATATACTGTTCTTTCTGCCTGGAAACTGGAGATTGTCCATGGCAACCAAAAAGTGTCCCTTTACGTCAAAAGTGGCTTTAGACCAGCTAGAAAACAGCGATAGTAAATTAGAACACTTGCAGAATTGAGCGATAGTAAATCGTGGGGAAATGTATTTTATTACTATTTATTTTTATTTTTTTAAATTATTTATTTTTATTTATTATATTATAATTTATGTTTTTGTGTTTCAAACTTTATCATACCCAGGATATCTACTAGACTCTTGTTTGGACAGATTTAAGTGTGTTATTGTTAAAAATTACAGACCTACAATATAAAACGCCAAATTTCCATGCAAAATAATTGTACCGCTTTCAGCACCTAAAATCCGAAATAATCATACCGCCAGGGAGGTTAATAAGGGATAAATTTTATTTATTTATTCTCCTGGAGAAAGATAGTACAGGACTGTGATTATATCACTCCATGAATGGTCGGGTGAGCGGACCATAGGTCCTTTAACTGCCTCCTTTTACTTTGCATCCTGCTTTTTGTTACTTCTCAGCCAGTATTAGCCAACTTCATAAACAACGTCATTGAGCTATTGTTTTTCCAACAGTTAGACCCTGTGAATACATGCAATTCCATTCTGGGAAACTGTATTTCTGTGTCTTTGGACTGGATACTAACTGTGGACTATAATCATCTCTCCACACTGACAGCTATGTCTTGTTACAACTCTAATTAAGGCTGTCTCTGTGGGACTAGCAACTTGACTCAATCAACTACCCTTTAAACAGGGGTCTTTTGTTAAAAGGGTTTCTATTTAAACACAGTGACTGGATGGACTTTGTTTATGTATGGTGCATGTCACTGAAATCATTAGTCTGATCCACAAATATTACTTAATCCCATTAACAATAGCCTTGTTACAGGTGTGTGTGCATGCATGGTTGAAGCATGATGCAGCTGTTCTTAAACAGACAACGTTGTCTATTTTTAATATGATCTTGGTGTTGGTGGTGGGTACCTGGTCTTGGCCCCTTTTGTATTAAATATATTTTTCAAATAAAATGTATCCCTTATTAAGCAGCATGGTCCTCCTGTGCCTCTTCTCAGTGGGAGCCTTTCCCCTGAAAAATGTTTTGCTCTGTGTAGATACTGCGCTAGTCCAGGGTCATCTGAGACCAAGCCGGGATACGGGCTGGCACTGGATCGGCTCTGGGAATCTGCTGGAAAAAGGAAATGTAATTAAAGCGGGACTGTGCGTCTGCTGCGAGGTTGCACTTGCCCGGTATAAATGAACAGAAGATATTAAACTGATATTGTAAGGAGAGTTGTACCAGCCTGCGGAGGAAGGACATAACCAAGAGGGACTTGGACCTGCCTTTATTAATGATTTTTGCCGTTGCCTGGTTGTCAGTGGTGAATGCCACGGTTTGTCCTGTCCAGTTATGACCCCAGAGCTGGGCGGCTGCCACTATGGGATAGAGCTCAAAGAGAGAGGATGTTTGGGTAAAGCCGGGAATTGAAAGAATCTGTGAAGGCCAGGGTCCTGCGAACCAATAGTGGCCAAAAATTGCAGCAAAGCCTGTGGAGGCTGCGGCATCTGTCACTACCTGTAGAGATCGGAATGATATAGATGGAATGAACAAGGATATGCCATTCCAGGTGGAAAGAAACTCCTCCCACATAGATAGGTCCCCTACTGCCACGGTGTCCAGGTTGAGGATCTGGTCAGGGTCCTGTGCTTGTGAGAGAAAGACCAGGAGACGTGACACAAAGGACCGACCCTGGGGAATGATCTGCATAGTGAAATTGAGCATTCCCAAGAGAGATTGTAGCTGTTTCCTGGTACACCCCCTAGTACGGGTGAAGTCTCGGAGGACTGACCTGATGCTGGTCAGTTTGTCAAGAATGAGGCTGACCTGCATGGCTCAAGTGTCTACGTTGACTCCAAGGAAGGTGATGGTGTGTGCTGGACCGTCGACTTTATGTTCAGCAATGGGAACATTGAGGTTCCCAAATACGACTCTCAGTTTGTCAAGGTCTCCTGGGGGCACGTTGGGTTGTTCAATTAACAAGAAGTCATCCAGGTAATGGATGACTTCTTGACACTGGGCTTTGTGCAACAGTATCCAGGTGAGGGACTGCACGAAAGTATCGAAGAGCCAGGGGCTACTCTTCAAGCCGAAAGTCAACTTGGTGGCGAAATAGTATGCCTCTTTCCACTTAATGTCCTGCCAGCACCAAAGGGACAGGTGGATGGGCAGGAGCTTGAACGTGTCCGAAATGTCAGCCTTGGAAAGCCAGGCGCCTGTGCCTGCTTTGATAATAGCTTGAATTGCCATATCTACGGAGGCGTATTTCAGAGAGGCGCAGACAAGTTGTAAGTAGTTTATTAGAGAACTTGCCCTTGACAAGCCCGATAGGGCTGACTCTCCAGGTACTGAAGGGGGGCTTAATGAAGGGACCTATGATAAAGTCTCGCTCCAGTTCGCCCTGTAAGAGTTGGTCTATGGCCTGCTCATCAATGGCCGCTGAGCAGAGGTTCCTGCATTCATAGGTGGTGTGGGGCAGAAAAATGAGGCTGGTGTGAAACCCTGCTGTGAATCCTTGTATAAGGAAGGTGGCCAGGGTTGGAGTGGGGTGTGAAGTAAGATAAAGCCTCAGCCACAGGACATTAACTCGGCCTAGTCATGATTTCTTTTGTTTGACTTCACACAAATTCCTTGGATGCGCCCTATGGCATAGGGTGCAAATGTGTAACAGGCGGCATTGGCTGAAGTTGCACGAGCCATAATTAAAGTTGTTGCAAATAGCTGCTCCTCCTATGGTCCGAACGGGGCGTCCAAACTTATCCACTTGAGGCATCTGTACAGGAGCTGACGAGCCTTGAACTGCACCGGAGGTGGAGGGAGACTCAAATGGGTAACTGACTGTTGCATTGGCGCACCAGGTTGCGGTGTGGGTGGAGGACTGGCAGATAGCGCACAGTGGTGAGCGCAGGCCGGCAAAGTGATGGCAGAACAGTTTTGTATCCATGAGACTCCAATTTGTGCTTGTCTGGAATTGTGTGAGCCTGGCTGCTGCTCTGGCGGTGAAGGAACGATGGTAGTCATAAAATGAAAAGCCTCCGTACTTATAGCCCAAGTCTACGACAGTGTGCAGATATAAATCCAGCTCTTCCCACTTGCTGGGAGAAGCTGAGCATAAGACATCCCTCAGCATGCCGAAGGCCAATGTAAATTCTGGCACTGATAATTTACAGTTGAGCCTGGGATCTTTGGCCTTAAGGACCACTGACACGTCTCCCCATGTGTAAGCCTTGTTCTCTGCCAGATCATGAACTGAGATGAGGAGAGAGAGGCAAGGTTAATGTCCCGACCGTCCAGGATGTCCTTCTTTATGCTGGCTGGAACCAAATGGTATGGGTAAACAATAGGAGTCCACCCTGTGGTACCTGCAGGAAAGGATGTCAGGACCTGAACTGCGGTCGGGTCAGGAATGGCCGTGACCGGGCGAGCCTCCAAAAGTAACACTCTGGTCTAGACATACGTGACCGTAGTGGACAAAGATGACACCACTGTGTGGAGTTGTGAGATGGCGGAGGATATTGACTGGAGGGACGCTTGTTGAGAGCTGGGCCCTGCTACAGCTGGTGGAGGGAAGAGGAGTCTGAAAAGTTCACCATTCCTGGCTGTGGCGGGAAAAGGCACACCCCTGCACTTCAGTTCTGCCATCAATTTGGGGATGGTACATCCCGTGAGGAACTGCACACTGCTGCTCTCTAAGACCGGAGTAGGTGACAGAGGGGCTATGAAGTCTTCACTGCCAGCCTGGGACATGGCTTTGGGTGACTTGTGCTCTAGATACGATGTCCTGTCTTTGGGGTCGAAGGTTGGTTGACCGGTACCTATTGAGGGTGACATGAAATTCAAGTTTGGTTCTTTTCCCTAAAATAGGCATAAGTACCCAGCTCGTGCTCTTTTGTGTGGCCTTTTTTTTTTTTTTACCTGGGGTAATATCGTCCAACCTTGTGCGGGGTGGACCTACTGAACTTGACTGACCTGAAGGAGAAATGAAACATGACAACCGGTGAGGGTTTGTCTATTTAACTTAGAAAGTGACTTGTGATGTGTCTAGTGACCGGTGCATGAAATGAAATGCGTGAAATGTTTATGCCTTGATAGAGGCTCAAATCGGTGTTCTGCGACTGCGACAAACTACACATTAAACTGCAGGCACGGTATGTTACGAGGCCAAGTCAGCTGGGGCCTACCGAGATGAATTGATGTTTTACGAATGCCCAAGGATTTGAATCGGGGTGCTGCGTATTTATAATGAAATGAATGAAATGCTTGCCATATAATGAAATGAATGAAAATATTTTGCCATGACAGAGGCACGAATTGGTCGTGCCGAGGCTGCGACTGACAGCGAACCGGACTCTGGAGCATGTACTGAAATGAGGCAAGAAAATGCTAGTGCACACCGGAAAGAATCGGTGCATCACGGATGCGACTGGATTTGAATCGGAGCGCGGTACGTAACAGTGCAATGAATGAAATGTACTGAAATGAGACCGAAAAAAACTGGGGCACACCGGAACGGATTGGTGCATCATGGATGCGACTAGATTCGAATCGGAGCACGGTATGTGATTGAAATGATTGAAATGATTTGAAATTATTTGAAATGGTTTGAAATGTCTTGAAATATTTTCCGACTGACAGCGATCTGTCTGTGGAGCATGTTATGGTGCTAAACAGTGAGCTACGCCTGACTGAAGCAGTGTCTTCTCGTTGGAGTGAGGTACGTGAAATGAAAAGATATTTGGTATACTGATGGTTAGAAATGATTGGCAGACATTTACGGCTCTTTGCAGGGTTTTACGAATGATCCGTAAGTTTGATATCGAGGTTTAGTGACAAGATATCTAACAATACGTGAATTGAAAAAGTCAACTGAAAACCTGACCTGCGACAGCCGAGCCAGACACGTTGTATGAAACTGCGAATTGATAACGAGGACCTTGAAAATTCTTGAACACGGGAACTTTATGAATGCAGGAACTCACGAACATGAGAACTCACGGACGCTGAGTTTCAATTAGTTGGCCTAGTGATGTAGTATCGCGCACAGGAAACCGACAAACACCACAGGCAAGCGGGCTGGTTAAATACCCCCCGGGCTTCTCCCATAAATTCAGGCCAGCACACTGGCCTTCCTAAATATATAAAATCAGTGGCAAGAAAAAAGTATGTGATCCCCTTGGAATTAACTGGTTTTCTGCAGAAATTTGCCATAAAATGTGATATGATCCTCAAGTCACAAAAATAGACAAACACAAGATTTGTGTTTGGGGAGATTTACTCTCCCACTATTGAGTGCAGCAATTTTTTTTGGAGAGCAGTGACTTCCTCCGTGGGGTTCTGCCATGGACACACTGCTTGTTCAAAGACCTATGTCTCTTGGGAGTCATCGTGACTGGGGGCCCACTTCTAGGAAGAGTAGCCACAAAACGAAACTGCCTCAATTTTTGGACAATTTGTCTTTAAGGTGAGGTCCTTGGAAAATATAGGGTACTGAAGTCGTGCTTCCATTCCCCCGAGTCACGAAATGCGTCAGTTGGGGCACGTAGTCTCAAGTCATGTTTTTGCGCATGCACACTAATCATTGTTCCTGATAACACTATTTTGTTTACTGCAAGTATACCTGTTGATTGCATATATCCAAAGTCTAAATGCAATATAATGTGATAAGTAGAACATGTGATAAAATACATTATTATGGTATTAATTCTAATTCACACATTGTGTTTTTATTTATATACCACTAGGTGGCAGCGCATAACTATCACAATACATACCTGTTGATTGCCAATTTTGCACATGCGCTTTATTTTGTGTGAGCACACATAATAATAATAAATAGGAACATTTTAACCACTTCAGCCCTGGAAGAATTGGCTGCTCAATGACCAAGCCATTTTTTGCGATACGGCACTACGTCGCTTTAACTGACAATTGCGCAGTCATCCTTTTTTCCCACAAATAGATCTATCTTTTTAGTGGCATTTGATCATCTCTGCGGTTTTTATTTTTTGCGTTATAATTCAAAAAAAGAGCGACAATTTTGAAAAAAAACACAATATTTTGTACTTTTTGCTGTAATAAATAGCCCCATTTTTTTTTAAAAAAGCTAACTTTTTCCTCAGTTTAGGCCGATATGTATTCTTCTACATATTTTTGGTAATAAAAATCGCAAAAAGCGCATATTGATTGGTTTTCGCAAAAGTTATAGTGTATACAAAATAGGTGATAGATTTATGGCATTTTTATTATTATTTTATTTTTTACTAGTAATGACAGCAATCTGCGATTTTTATTAGGACTGCGACATTATGGCAGACATATCGGACACTTTTGATACATTTTTGGGACCATTGGCATTTATACAGCGATCAGTGCTATAAAAATGCACTGATTACTGTGTAAATGTCACTGACAGGGAAGAGGTTAACACTAGGGGGCGATCAAGGGTTAACTGTGTTCCCTATGTGTGTGTTCTACCTGTAGGGGATGGGACTGACTATAGGAGATGACAGATCGTGGTTCCCAGCTCGTAGAAACTCACGATCTCTCTCTCCTCTCCTTACAGAACTGGGATGTGTGCTTACACACACACACGTCCCTGTTCTGCCTCTCGTGCCAGCGATCGCTTGTGGCCAGTGGTCATTGCGACTGCCGGTCACGCGCATTGGCACCCCCGCAGTGCAGCGGGCGCACGCGAGCCTGCTATCCCACTGAAAGGGAGCAACGTACAGCTACAACGGTTCACGGGATCGTGCCAACCTGACACAGTATAATGACGGAGGCTGGTAGGCAAGTGGTTAAACAGGGTTACACTATATGCAATGAGCTTCCTTTTTAATTATATATTCCACACTGCAAGTGGTTTGGTGGCTGGAGAGGCTTGTCCGGAGTGAATCCCTGTGGGTCCTAGGAGGCATCTAGGAAGTTTTTGTGCATAGTTCTGATATACCCTGGAAGCCATCCATGTGAGTCCTGTGTATCTTCCGTGTGATCCCTGGGAGCCATACAAGACATATAAGGATGGTCACTTTAGTTGATCTCATACCAGAGGAATGTCATTAAAAAGTGACTATATGAACAAGCCAGCCCACTAATCTCCTTTCAGGAATGGGCCATTTTCCTTAGAAGATCATTTTGCTCCAATGGGGGTTGGTTAGCCATTCCTTACACACAAGTCCTATATTAAATAAAAGAGGAAACCACCGCGCTATATACTATACACAATTAACACAATCAAGTAAATAAAACGAACAATTGAAAAGAGAGCAGCTGCTTAAAGGTGAGATACACACACTACAAATTAAATAAACAAAAGAAGCAGCGCTATAAATCAATTATGTGATACTAAACCACAAATAGTGATTAACAGTATATAAAGTTCATAAACAATCGAGTGACACAATAAAGTTCAATCAGTGAATGGAAGTTTTCAAAGGTGCAATGGATGAAAAACCGAACACCTGGGTCCCTTGTTAGGCAAATACAGATGGGACTGGATATACCTTCACCACACCACAGTGTTATAAATAAAATGGACGCTTACCAAATGGCAAGCTTAAAAAAGCTTGTGACCTTAACCCGGTCGGGGCCTTTCTTGAGATGGGACACCGTTAGACCACTCTTCAGGCCGTGGATGGCTCACTATCCTCCACATAAGGAAACCAGGATACAGAGAATACTGTACTCCTATCTTGGGGTTGTTCTCACAAACAATGCCCCAAAAAAAGGAAAGAGCACATAGCGTAATCCTGGATGGATATTTATTCAAGAACATTAAAATTACACTTACAGTGTGTCGAATAAAAACAGCATGGAAAGCCGGCCGGCTAGCACGAACACCCGTCCTACAGATGGTAGATACGGCACGTCAGCACGTCAGCACGCCCGACGTACGTTTCGTCACACTTCTGACGTCGTCTGGGGCACGGGCGACGCACTGACGTGTCGCTCATAAATAACAAACAAATGTAACCAAGCCTCGAAATGAAACCAAAGCCAGAAATCACCTTGCGCTCCACCGAGTAAGGGCGGAAGATATGGAAACGCCATCTTAACTAGGAGATCCCATGTTAATACGGGTACCAATTTTGTTATTATGGCAAGCGTTATAAATTAAATGGGAAGGGAAGGGGAGGAAGGGGAAAAATACAATAAGCTCACTCATACCAAGTTTGAAGGCGAATGCCAAGTTAGATTGAAGTTAAATTAGTTATTCAGATTTTAAAGGGGCCCGACTTCCCAACGGTAAGGGGCACACCTTGGCTTAAATATGACGCCTAAATCAGTGAACTTCTAGTTAATCTGATTAGTGTTGGCCTAATAAAAAGGCGCCGAAAAGGGACATTATCCTAGGTGACATAACAGGAGAGGGAAAAGGAGATTTCTCGGCCTCATATAAACAACCAGTTCAAAAATTGGGTAATAACAAGCAATAACTCCATTATTACATAATCATATAAAAATTATATAAATATAATATTAAACATATTAAATGACATCAAACCACCATCACATCAAAGGAAACGTGAGACTAGGGTCGGAACATAAAGTAAGTACATAAACACCAGTTGGTTAATAATCAATGGGCTAGACATAGGGGGTTCATTATGAGTTGTCAATAAAGGCATTGGTATCGGTATCCACATTGAGTCCATATGGGACGTAGCATTTGATTTTATGTATCCAGAGCATCTCAAGTTTAGAGATGCTCCTAATCAGGGAGCTCCCCCTCCAATGAGGCCGATACCTGTCAATCCCTAAAAACAAAGTTTTAGAGGGATCTTTGTTGTGAGAAACCAGATAATGTTTTGAAACAGAATGTTTAGGAAAGCCATTTTTGATGTTAGTAATATGTTCGTTCAAGCGAACAGAGAGGGGTCGTCTAGTCCTGCCCACATATTGTAGGCCACACGGGCACTGTAGTAGGTAGACGACCCCCTCTGTAGTGCAAGTGATAAAAGGTTTTATATCATGCTCCTCTTGTGTGTTAGAGGAGGTAAATTTAAGGGTTCATCTAGATGGCACAGAATTTAGCCTGCAAGCCCGACATCTCCCACATTTGTAATACCCCTTCAGGTTATCAAAAAGACCTTGAATACCCCTAACGGGGGGATCAAGAGCATTCGGGGTTAATCTATTCCTAAGGGATGATGCTCCTTTAAAAATCACTTGTGGCTTATCTGGGATAACCCCTCTTAGGATGGGATCATTGCCCAATAAGTGCCAGTGTATATTAAGTAGGTTTTTAATATTGTCATGTTGGATAGAATAGGTGGTGATAAAGGGCAGAGTTACAGAATTCTCCCTGGGAAGCACCCTCTCACTCAGTAGTTGTCTCCTATCCATAACCTTTACCCCCTCCAAAGCATGAGTCAGAGATTCTCTGGTGTACCCTTTTTCCACAAACCTATTTATCAAAATACTGGCCTGTTGCAAAAACTGAGAATCGTCAGAACAGTTGCTTTTAAGTCGCATGAATTGGCTCTTAGGTACAGACCGAAGCCATGACCTATGGTGGCAGCTACTCAGAGGAATATAGGAGTTACGATCCGTTTTCTTAAAAAACGTAGAGGTCATAAACTGGTCATCCTGTATGGTAATATTAAGGTCTAAAAATTGAACATTAGATTGGCTAGCCTCAAATTTAAGTACAATGCCCCTATTATTCTGGTTAAGTTCCTCCATGAAGAGGTCAAGGTCGCTGCGATTCCCATCCCAAAGGAGGAGGATGTCGTCAATGTACCTAGCCCACAGCTTGAGCTGGGGCCTCTGGCAAACATGGACGACATCCTCCTCCCACAGGGCCATAAACAGGTTCGCAAGACTGGGGGCGTATTTAGCCCCCATCACGACTCCACGGTCCTGTCGGTAAAAACATTGGTCGAACCAAAAGTAATTGTGGGACGCAGCATATCTTAAAAGTACCATGATGAAATTAATTTGTTCATCATATAAACCTGAGTCCCTTCTTATGCCACGTACACACGGTCGGACTTTTCGTCTACAAAAGTCCAACGGACGCTGACGGACTAAAGCTGGCTGGTAATCCGATCGTGTGTGGGCTTCTCCGGACTTTCAACGGACTTTTTTAGCCTCAAATCCGACGGACTTTAGATTTGAAACATGCTTCAAATCTTTACGTCGTAACTACAACGGACCCCGAAGTCCGCTCGTCTGTATGCTAGTCCGACGGACAAAAAAATGACGCATGCTCATAAGCAAAAACTAAACGGAAGCACTCGGTCTAGTAAAACTAGTGTTCGTATTGTAGGTAGCACATTCATCACGCTGCAAAATCTGTGATCGTTGAATGCAGCGCATTTTATTTCTTCTTTACGAATGCTCTAAAGAACGAAGGTGTTTTGCTGTTCATAATCAGAGTTCTCCCAAACTGATTTCTGGATTCTTTTTCTATTTGATCTCATGAATGATATAGTATGCTTTTTAAAAACAATGTTTCCATACTAATAATACTTTTTACTTTATTGTTTTTTTTTTGTTTTTTTTTAGGTTTGTAAAGTTACCACAAAGAACCCATTATTCTAGTTTTGTTTTTCTAGTGATTTTTTTTTAGTTTTTAGATAAAGTTAACCCAAAGCACCGTTTTTGGTTATGTAGATTTTTTTATTTTCAAGACTTACCACTTGAACATTATTAACATTAGTAATGTATTTTTGGTGTGTTTTTTCAAACTCAATGAGATTGTTGTCCCTTGTTAATTTAACATTGTGTGTAAAATCAATGATTTAAAAGAAAACACATAAAGTCTTTTGCTAAACTCAAAAAAGATCCATTTATTCATGGTCAAAATAAAATAAATGGGAAAAAAATGCAGCGCTAAGAAGTAATAGGAAGTTAGGGTGTAGTGAAACAATTAAATAAGAGATGCTGTACTGAACAGTAAAGCATATGTGCAAAAACCATAAGTGAAATGAAATGAACAAACACAGTATAAAGTGTCCACATATGGTAAATGGATGATTCCAAACTCAAATTATTAAGAGGAACTGGTATGGACCAAAAAATGATGTGAAACTAGAAAATAAAGTCAATGGTGCACGGTGTGGATCTGTGACTGAGTCAACAACGGGGTACAGAACTTCCGTAGCTGTAAACCAACATCTCGATATGGGGCATCAGAATGAAAACATCAGGAAGTAAGATAAGATGGGTACTCTTACCAGATGACGTGGACTCCACTGTCATATGACATGGAGTCAATGGTGCATGGAGCCAAACCTAGGCTGGAAAACGATATCCGGAACGGTGGAACCTCTGTCTCACTTCTCGACTTCTCTGGTGGGGTGAAGAAACATCAGGAAGGGCCGCCAACTGGATATCAGCCAATAGACCTCAAGGATGTGTTCCAAGGAGAAGCCGGGGACAGATTTGATCCAGACCCCGTGATGGAAGTAGGGCTACTGGAAGGCAGTTTCTTGCATCGGGATAATATGCAAATAAAAAATAAAAAGCTTCTGCATAGTGCAGGTAAACCAGGGATTTTTATTTCTAAAAATACCATACAAAAAATGGATAAAAGTGATCACAATTAAAATAAAATCTAAGCAGCGTAAGGAAGGGGAGATCGCCCGACGCGTTTCGACCAAGGGGGTCTTCAACAGGGGCATGAGCTTCTCCCTTCACGCTGCTCCTATATATAAATATCTAATCCAATAAGATAACCCCTATAGCCAATCACAGTGGAGCTACAAAGGTCAAGTAATCAGGAACTGGATCCTGTTGATCGCTAGACCAATCAGAATCATGAATAAAACAGCCGGTGAGTGTAGGACCCAATAGCGCAGTCTAATAGTGAGACTGATGCCTGGAGACCTCCCCACCGCATGGCAAACAATAGTAGACATCACTTCCTGGTAATGCATCACTTCCTGGTCAAACAATAGTGGACATCACTTCCTGGTAATGCATCACTTCCTGGTCATGTGATGTGGTGTGAAGGGGCGGTGTCCCGGCTCCCTGACCCAATCAACAACCACCAAAAGGTGCACAGGATGGGAGAGGGTAGTCACGGAAACCGAATCTCCTCAGCTCAAGTCCCGATCACATGATCGGATCTGGTGCTGTCACATGGCTAAAAACATCAATGTGAAAATCAACAATAATAATGGCAAACACTAGATGGCAGCACTAAAGAGAAATAGTGCTAGCAAGTGGTGATAAACCAAAACAGAAAATAAACATTACTGAACAATACTAAGCAGCATTACCTAAATCGGACACAAGATGTCCCAAATAGATCTATACCAGTACATGCAAAATATACATAGCAATGAAAGAAAAAATTGTAAAAATATTAACATGGCTGTTAGGTAATCTATTACAAATAATCAATATATTGAATTGAATAAATAATAAATGTAATTTCCCAATATAAGTTTGGAAAATTAGAAAATAAAAACATGGAACAAATAGGTATTGTAAGGAAAAAAAAAAAAATAATAATAAATGAAAAAAGACATTAACGCAATAATGAATCGGAAAAAAAAAAAAAAAAAAAAAAAAAAAAAAAGGGGGGAGGGGGGGGCAAATGGAACACCCATACCTAAAAGGGACATAAAAAACGAACAAGCAGAAATGGAAAAATCGTACATGAAAAATACATGACTACTAGGATGTATTGATGAACGAGTTGAGGTCCCACTCGACGTTCATCCCAAACGGAAAGAAGGACCTCAACTCGTAGATCCAGTAGGTTTCGAGGCGTGATACGCCACGTAATCGCGATTCACCCCTCCAGTGTGGGACAAATCTGTCTATGACCTGGAAGAGGGTGCCTGAAGGGTCTCTATTATGATGTTGCAAATAGTGTCTCGGTACCGTATGTTTGCTCTTTCCCCCTTTAATGCCGGTGATATGCTCATTGACACGAATGGAGAAGGTCCTGATGGTACGTCCGACATATTGTTTATGACAAGGACATGTTATCAAATAAACAATATATTGAGATGCACATGTGGCAAACTCCTTCATGTGATATACACGAGACGTTACTGTGGATGTAAAGGTCAGTAGCTTTTGTCTGCCTGCACTATTGTGGTGGCATACATTGCACTTACGGCAAGGGTAAAAACCCTTGCAGTCTTGGAAGAAGGATATCTTTTTGGGTGGATCGATAACATTAGGGGCAATCTGCCCCTGAATGGATCGTGCACCTCTAAAAATCACTGGTGCTCGTTCGGGAAGAACGGGACCCAATAGTCTATCATTCAAAAGCACCCTCCAATGTTTCTTAAGGATGTTTTTGACCTGTTTAGACTGTATAGAATGTGTGGTGGTGAAAGCCCACTTAAAACTAGAGTCTGAGGTATTTTTGGGACGCTCCGTCAATGTGGCCGTTCTCTCCACAGCCAAGACGGCATTAATCTCCTCATCCAAATGGTCTAGTCCATAACCCTTTTCAAGAAATCTTTTCTTAAGCAACTGTGATTGAACTAAAAAATCGGATGTTTTGCTACAGTTGCGGCGTAGCCTAAGGAATTGGCCACGTGGGATTGCTTTAAGCCATTGTTCTTGATGGCAACTCTCGACCGGAATGTACCCATTCCGGTCGGTGGGTTTAAAATAGGTTTTGAATTCCAAGTGGTCCTCCATGGCCATAATCTCTAAATCAAGGAAATGAACATGAGAGGAGCTGGCCTCATAGCTTAGGGAGATACCCCTATCATTGGAGTTTAAGATGGTCATATAGTCATCCAGGGACTGGCGATCTCCATCCCATAGGAGGAGGATGTCGTCTATGTACCTGGCCCAGAGGACTAACTCTGGCCTCCGGTCAACATAGACGACATCCTCCTCCCATTGTGCCATAAAAAGATTGGCGAGGCTGGGCGCGAATTTAGCGCCCATAGCCACGCCTCTCTTCTGTAGGAAGAACTGGTTCTGAAACCAGAAGTAATTGTGCCGAGTGGCAAAACGCAACAGTTGCATAATAAAGTTACGCTGTAGGAGGGGAAGTTGGGAATCCCTAGACAAAAAACTCTCGACCGCTTCAAAACCAAGCCGATGGGGTATGCACGTATAAAGTGCCGCCACATCGGCTGTGGCAAGGAGCATCCCTTTTTTGAAAGGCGTGGATTCTAAAAGTTTGATGGTGTCCCTCGTATCCTTTAAATACGAAGTGGTAGATCTAACCAGTGGTTGTAAATAGTGGTCCACGTATTTACCAATTCGAGCTGTGACCGAGTCAATCCCGCTGACTATGGGTCGGCCAGGGGGATTGACTGGGTCCTTATGGACCTTGGGAAGATAATAAATTGTAGGGATACGAGGAGCAAGGGGGACCAAAAAGCTTTTTTCTTTTTTGTTCAGAATCCCTAAAGAAAAACCCTCATTGACAAGATGTAATAACTCTTTTTTATAAATGGTGGTCGGGTCATTAGGAATGACACTATATGTGTCAGTATCACTCAACAGTCTATACATTTCCTTAAGATAATTGGCTTTATCCAAAACTACAATACCACCCCCCTTGTCTGCGGGGCGGATAATGAGATTTTTCCTTTCGCACAACATTTCAAGTCCCTTTTTAACCTCAGATTTTATATAAACTCTTTTTTTATTACGAGACAATTTTTCAAGGTCTTCCAGCACAAGATTTTTAAACACCTGTACTGAGGGGGCCAAAGACCCAGGGGGATTGAATAAGGAGGGATTGCTCAATCCCGAGTGCAAGACAGTCCTTGATTCGGACGTGGTGGCTGGAATTCGAGGAGTAATGCTCTCCGTCTGGGAAGGTAGGGTGGTTTGAGCCAAAAAATGTCTCTGGACACTGAGTTTTCGTGTGTACTTAAGAACATCAATGAAGGTGGAGAACCTATTAAGGGGTCTGGGAGGAACGAACTTCAGACCTTTGTCAAGGACTGTTTGTTCTGCCTTGGTCAGAGTACAGGAACTAAGATTAAAAATACCTGTATTCCCTAGGTCCTTTTCCTTTTGGCCTTGGACCCTCCACCCCCCTCTGGTCCCTCTTTTCCTTCTGAATTTCTCGGGTGCCCTTCCACAGACCTGTGAAAACCCAAAGGTTGGGTGGGACCCGAGTAATTAGAATTGGAGTAGTAGGGTGTTCTATTATAAGAATCCACATCCCCATCGTAATGTGAATATGGATCTGAAAAATTACCGTAAGAATCATTATCATACAGTGGAGCAAAACGGTTATTGGTGTGAACCGGAGTACGATAACCATAGTCCGGATCATACTGTGACCTTTGACCGTTAGGTCCATGGTTTCCATTTGGAGGAGGGCCTCTGGGATACTGTCTGTATTGAGAATCTACTGATGGATTATTGTACTGGCCCCTTCCTCTCCCTCTGGGTCCACCTCCTCCCCGCAACCGCGGGGTGGGTGGAAGAAGAGGGGGTGGGGGGAAATCCCTTGGGGGTTGGGCAGGCAGCGGTCTAGGTCCTGGTCTATTGGACCCAGAATGTTTATGTCCCTGTACCTGGGGAGGTTCGTAGATTAATCTCCTAGTTTGATGTGCAACTACAGGAACAAAGGTGTCACCAGAAGAGGGGTCACTATTGGTGGGGGGAGTATTCAAATTCTTTTTTTGCCATCCATATACCAAATTAGAAGTGTAATCAGTGAAGTCCCTATTATATTTTTTTTTTTTTGTTTTTTATTCCTTTGTTCTTTTTCTTCTCTTTCAAGAATACTTTTCAAATTAGTGGACAGAGAAATGTACTCCGCTGTACCCTTGTGTGGTGTCAACTTGTCTCGAAGATCTTTAATTTCTGAATCTATAAGGGACAACTTGACACTTTTTCTGTCCACTAAGAACTGTAAAAGTTTTAACCCGGTTTCATTAAAATATTTGAACCAAGATTCAAGATCTGGCTCGTCTTGTTGGGGATGGATATCCCACCTCAAGCCTCTAGGAACCATCCCTTCTTTGATGTACTGTTCCAGGAAAGCCTTATCCCATTGAAGATGTATTTCACTCACCATCAGGTTTTTAAGCCTGATGAACATCCCACTCATCTCTGAATCAGAGTTGGTATTAATAAACACCCCATCAGTGTTTAGAGATCTGGACGTTCTGTACTCAAACACATCCATCTTATTAGCAGTGATGGGAAAAGAGGACTAAATAAAAAAAAGGAGAGCAGCTGTGTACAAAAAGTCAAAAAGGTACAAGAGAAATATGAAAACACTGCGCTCTAATAGCAAAAATAAAATATATGTGAGCCAGCAGCTGCATACATTGTGACAAACAATAACTGGTAAATGGGAAAAAAATGCAGCGCTAAGAAGTAATAGGAAGTTAGGGTGTAGTGAAACAATTAAATAAGAGATGCTGTACTGAACAGTAAAGCATATGTGCAAAAACCATAAGTGAAATGAAATGAACAAACACAGTATAAAGTGTCCACATATGGTAAATGGATGATTCCAAACTCAAATTATTAAGAGGAACTGGTATGGACCAAAAAATGATGTGAAACTAGAAAATAAAGTCAATGGTGCACGGTGTGGATCTGTGACTGAGTCAACAACGGGGTACAGAACTTCCGTAGCTGTAAACCAACATCTCGATATGGGGCATCAGAATGAAAACATCAGGAAGTAAGATAAGATGGGTACTCTTACCAGATGACGTGGACTCCACTGTCATATGACATGGAGTCAATGGTGCATGGAGCCAAACCTAGGCTGGAAAACGATATCCGGAACGGTGGAACCTCTGTCTCACTTCTCGACTTCTCTGGTGGGGTGAAGAAACATCAGGAAGGGCCGCCAACTGGATATCAGCCAATAGACCTCAAGAATGTGTTCCAAGGAGAAGCCGGGGACAGATTTGATCCAGACCCCGTGATGGAAGTAGGGCTACTGGAAGGCAGTTTCTTGCATCGGGATAATATGCAAATAAAAAATAAAAAGCTTCTGCATAGTGCAGGTAAACCAGGGATTTTTATTTCTAAAAATACCATACAAAAAATGGATAAAAGTGATCACAATTAAAATAAAATCTAAGCAGCGTAAGGAAGGGGAGATCGCCCGACGCGTTTCGACCAAGGGGGTCTTCAACAGGGGCATGAGCTTCTCCCTTCACGCTGCTCCTATATATAAATATCTAATCCAATAAGATAACCCCTATAGCCAATCACAGTGGAGCTACAAAGGTCAAGTAATCAGGAACTGGATCCTGTTGATCGCTAGACCAATCAGAATCATGAATAAAACAGCCGGTGAGTGTAGGACCCAATAGCGCAGTCTAATAGTGAGACTGATGCCTGGAGACCTCCCCACCGCATGGCAAACAATAGTAGACATCACTTCCTGGTAATGCATCACTTCCTGGTCAAACAATAGTGGACATCACTTCCTGGTAATGCATCACTTCCTGGTCATGTGATGTGGTGTGAAGGGGCGGTGTCCCGGCTCCCTGACCCAATCAACAACCACCAAAAGGTGCACAGGATGGGAGAGGGTAGTCACGGAAACCGAATCTCCTCAGCTCAAGTCCCGATCACATGATCGGATCTGGTGCTGTCACATGGCTAAAAACATCAATGTGAAAATCAACAATAATAATGGCAAACACTAGATGGCAGCACTAAAGAGAAATAGTGCTAGCAAGTGGTGATAAACCAAAACAGAAAATAAACATTACTGAACAATACTAAGCAGCATTACCTAAATCGGACACAAGATGTCCCAAATAGATCTATACCAGTACATGCAAAATATACATAGCAATGAAAGAAAAAATTGTAAAAATATTAACATGGCTGTTAGGTAATCTATTACAAATAATCAATATATTGAATTGAATAAATAATAAATGTAATTTCCCAATATAAGTTTGGAAAATTAGAAAATAAAAACATGGAACAAATAGGTATTGTAAGGAAAAAAAAAAAAATAATAATAAATGAAAAAAGACATTAACGCAATAATGAATCGGAAAAAAAAAAAAAAAAAAAAAAAAAAAAAAAAGGGGGGAGGGGGGGGGCAAATGGAACACCCATACCTAAAAGGGACATAAAAAACGAACAAGCAGAAATGGAAAAATCGTACATGAAAAATACATGACTACTAGGATGTATTGATGAACGAGTTGAGGTCCCACTCGACGTTCATCCCAAACGGAAAGAAGGACCTCAACTCGTAGATCCAGTAGGTTTCGAGGCGTGATACGCCACGTAATCGCGATTCACCCCTCCAGTGTGGGACAAATCTGTCTATGACCTGGAAGAGGGTGCCTGAAGGGTCTCTATTATGATGTTGCAAATAGTGTCTCGGTACCGTATGTTTGCTCTTTCCCCCTTTAATGCCGGTGATATGCTCATTGACACGAATGGAGAAGGTCCTGATGGTACGTCCGACATATTGTTTATGACAAGGACATGTTATCAAATAAACAATATATTGAGATGCACATGTGGCAAACTCCTTCATGTGATATACACGAGACGTTACTGTGGATGTAAAGGTCAGTAGCTTTTGTCTGCCTGCACTATTGTGGTGGCATACATTGCACTTACGGCAAGGGTAAAAACCCTTGCAGTCTTGGAAGAAGGATATCTTTTTGGGTGGATCGATAACATTAGGGGCAATCTGCCCCTGAATGGATCGTGCACCTCTAAAAATCACTGGTGCTCGTTCGGGAAGAACGGGACCCAATAGTCTATCACATTCAAAAGCACCCTCCAATGTTTCTTAAGGATGTTTTTGACCTGTTTAGACTGTATAGAATGTGTGGTGGTGAAAGCCCACTTAAAACTAGAGTCTGAGGTATTTTTGGGACGCTCCGTCAATGTGGCCGTTCTCTCCACAGCCAAGACGGCATTAATCTCCTCATCCAAATGGTCTAGTCCATAACCCTTTTCAAGAAATCTTTTCTTAAGCAACTGTGATTGAACTAAAAAATCGGATGTTTTGCTACAGTTGCGGCGTAGCCTAAGGAATTGGCCACGTGGGATTGCTTTAAGCCATTGTTCTTGATGGCAACTCTCGACCGGAATGTACCCATTCCGGTCGGTGGGTTTAAAATAGGTTTTGAATTCCAAGTGGTCCTCCATGGCCATAATCTCTAAATCAAGGAAATGAACATGAGAGGAGCTGGCCTCATAGCTTAGGGAGATACCCCTATCATTGGAGTTTAAGATGGTCATATAGTCATCCAGGGACTGGCGATCTCCATCCCATAGGAGGAGGATGTCGTCTATGTACCTGGCCCAGAGGACTAACTCTGGCCTCCGGTCAACATAGACGACATCCTCCTCCCATTGTGCCATAAAAAGATTGGCGAGGCTGGGCGCGAATTTAGCGCCCATAGCCACGCCTCTCTTCTGTAGGAAGAACTGGTTCTGAAACCAGAAGTAATTGTGCCGAGTGGCAAAACGCAACAGTTGCATAATAAAGTTACGCTGTAGGAGGGGAAGTTGGGAATCCCTAGACAAAAAACTCTCGACCGCTTCAAAACCAAGCCGATGGGGTATGCACGTATAAAGTGCCGCCACATCGGCTGTGGCAAGGAGCATCCCTTTTTTGAAAGGCGTGGATTCTAAAAGTTTGATGGTGTCCCTCGTATCCTTTAAATACGAAGTGGTAGATCTAACCAGTGGTTGTAAATAGTGGTCCACGTATTTACCAATTCGAGCTGTGACCGAGTCAATCCCGCTGACTATGGGTCGGCCAGGGGGATTGACTGGGTCCTTATGGACCTTGGGAAGATAATAAATTGTAGGGATACGAGGAGCAAGGGGGACCAAAAAGCTTTTTTCTTTTTTGTTCAGAATCCCTAAAGAAAAACCCTCATTGACAAGATGTAATAACTCTTTTTTATAAATGGTGGTCGGGTCATTAGGAATGACACTACGGAAGCACTCGGTCTAGTAAAACTAGTGTTCGTATTGTAGGTAGCACATTCATCACGCTGCAAAATCTGTGATCGTTGAATGCAGCGCATTTTATTTCTTCTTTACGAATGCTCTAAAGAACGAAGGTGTTTTGCTGTTCATAATCAGAGTTCTCCCAAACTGATTTCTGGATTCTTTTTCTATTTGATCTCATGAATGATATAGTATGCTTTTTAAAAACAATGTTTCCATACTAATAATACTTTTTACTTTATTGTTTTTTTTTTGTTTTTTTTTAGGTTTGTAAAGTTACCACAAAGAACCCATTATTCTAGTTTTGTTTTTCTAGTGATTTTTTTTTAGTTTTTAGATAAAGTTAACCCAAAGCACCGTTTTTGGTTATGTAGATTTTTTTATTTTCAAGACTTACCACTTGAACATTATTAACATTAGTAATGTATTTTTGGTGTGTTTTTTCAAACTCAATGAGATTGTTGTCCCTTGTTAATTTAACATTGTGTGTAAAATCAATGATTTAAAAGAAAACACATAAAGTCTTTTGCTAAACTCAAAAAAGATCCATTTATTCATGGTCAAAATAAAATAAAGAGGAAGTCAACGCTGGAAAAAGTCGGTGTACAAGAAAATTGGGATCTTGAGGAGTCCATATAAGAGGTAGCACAATCTGGTCCAAGAATCCCAGAGATCAACAGCACCAGCAGATGATCTAGATGTCCCCAGACTGTGGTCCTACAACAGCCTGCGTCTTCTGTCAGACCAGACTGAACCCAGGTCATCACTTTCTTCTCTTCCCTGCAGCCTTTCCTCCACGCTGCCCTGCAGCCTTCCCTGCAGCCTTCCCTGTAGCCTTCTTTGGAGGCTGTGGCTGTGGTGTTTCAGTTGTGGCAGGAGGAGGAGGAGGAGGAGGAGGAGGAGGAGGGGGGCTGCCTCATGTAATTGTGTGTTTCGGGTTAGCGTGCCCTGCAGCCCCTTCTGGATAGTTTCCCCAAATAGGCGCTCGCAAATGAGACGCTGCTCCCAATCCATTTGAAGAAGCCTGCTGGCTAAGTAGCAGCCATAGGACTCTTCTGCTTCGGGGGGGCTTCTCAAAAAACGGCTGGCCTCTTGCATGAGGCGCAGGGATGCCTCCTGTGTGACCGTCCCCTTCCTGGCCCTTTTTTTGGGAAGGTGGAATGGAAGCACTTGTGATTGGGTCATGCTCCTACTGGGCCCAGCCACCTCACTTGGCCCAGCCACCTCACTGGGACCAGCCACCTCACTGGGACCAGCCACCTCCTGCCTGACACTGGGCCCAGCCTCCTCCAGGATGATGGAGAATCCAGCCTCCTCCAGGCTGTCCATGGGCCCGGTCTCCTCCTGCCTGCCACTTTCCACACATTCCTCCTGGATGGACTCATCCTGTGTATAAAAAAAGGACATAGTTTTATTTCTTTATTTGGGGTTCATCAATGACACACAATTTGCTTCTCATGACTAGCAAATTCAATGTGAATACATCTCTTTAATAAAAGAGTCTAATCAGACACCCTAATTTTTTATAGCAGGTGCCAAACATATTTAGCCACTCCTGTCAATTGATATGTATACACAATTTTGAGGGCAAAATTATTTTAGACAATTATAACATCCAGTTAACATCATTAATATTAGTACAGTCAATATTTGTTAATATAATTTACCTGACTCCAGATGGTCATATCCGGTTCATCCAGGATGGAAGACCCAGCTTGCTCCTCATCAGCCTCTGCTGGGGTGGAGGGAAGGGTGGAGGGAAGGGTGGAGGGAAGGGTTGAAAGTGATGCCCTGGCTTCATTCTGGTCATCAAGAAAACGGAGTTGATTGTAGTACCACAGCCTGGGTACATAAACATCATCTGCTGATGCTCCTGATCTCCTTGATTCCTGGATCTTCTTATGCTCCCTCTTATACATGTTCCTCAAGACCCCAATTTTCTTGAGCAATGTCTCCATTGTTGCTTCCGGGATGGTCACCTGGACAAAGGCCAGAAGTCTCTCCAGCGTTGACTTCCTCACATGCTTTGC